>NW_025249134.1:0-2270 GCF_018294505.1 Triticum aestivum | reverse complement strand
AATTACTGCGTCAGCACTACGTCATGATGACGTCAGTGGTCAACGGGCTGGTCCAGGTCAAACTGACCAGTGGGTCCCGCATGTCAGTATTCAATTAGTTTAACTAAATTAGATTTAAACTAACTGGATTAATTAACAGAGGGGGCCCCACATGTCATAGACCCAGGGGGTCAACCGGGGCCCACCCGTGGTCAAAGTCAGAGTCAAACACGCCGGCGTCTAGCCGCCGGCGAGCCCGACGCGGCGGCGAAAGTGCTTTTTGCCATTCCGGCAACCAAATGGACGGCGGAAGGCATCTACGTGTTGCTGAGGTTGAGCCGCGACTATTGGTGGTGGTGGTTGGGCTCGGGGTGGCCGGAGTTGGCGCCGGCGGCGACTTTGGCGGCCGCCGGAGTTCGGTTGAAGACGAACTCGTGGCTAGAGTGTGCGGTGAGGTGCGGGGAGTGCATGGTTAGCCCCAACGCGGCATGGTGAGTGCGATGGACAAGGCGAGGTGGCCGGAGGATGGCCGGGAGCACGTCGGCGAAGAGGTCCGCGACGGCGCGTGCGGGTGAGCTTAGTGTGCTCGCTGTGGTGCACGAGAGAGAGAAAGAGAGGAAGGGGAAGTTAGCCCAGCTCACTGCGGTCTTGATGGAAAGGACGGCGTGGTCGGGGACGAGCTGCTGCGGTGGCGACGGCGAAGGGGATCTCCGGCGATGGCGGTTCGGGCGAGGTTGGTGCGGCGGCTTCGGGGCACGCGAGCGCTCGGGGCTCGGCTAGCTCGAAGAAGTAGAGGACGGCGGAGCTTCTGGACACGGTGGCGCGGCGTGGAGACGACGGGGAGCACGGCTACGGCGGCGGTGCGGCGACGGTGGCGTCGGCCATGGCGTGGGAGCGCGAGGGAGAGGAACTGGGGGCGAATGGAGGTGTCCAGGAGGGTCGGGGCGCGACGTGGAGCTCGTCCAGGCCATCAGGGTGGCGAGAGGGGGAGGCAGGGCGGCGTGCAGCTGCGTGGCGAGCTGCGGTGCCGCCGCCGAGCACCTTGGCTGCCTGCCTGGCAAGCCAAGCAGCTCGCTGGAGCGGTGGCCGGGCTGGGCCGGCCAGGTGGGCTGGCTGGTGGGCCTGTGGTGGCGCTAGGTAAGTTTTCCCTTTTTCTTTCTGTTTCTGTTTTTTTAATACTTCTGCAACTTTGTTGAATTAAATAAAATACTTAGGCAACTCCTAAAATCACCAAATTACTCCTGGTCCATAGTTGGATTATTTCCAACATGAAACATTTTAGTTTGGAGATATTTGAGCATTTAAATATTTTATATAATTTTAAATGCCCAAATTCAAATATTTATGATTTAATTCAAAAACCCTAAGATGGCCTAGGAAAATGTGCACCACTTTTGGCAGAGGTTCTGAACCAAGACAAAAATGATGGGCATTTTAGAAGGGCATTTCAGGTTCATTGAAAAGTTTTTTTTAGTAAACCCTAGTTGGTTTCAGAGGGGACTGGGGGTTCTGTCATCCCCATTTCAAGTTTCTGATGAAAAAGTAGACATGATGCAACACTCTAATGCATGGCTAACTAGGATGTGACAACTCACCCCCACTCAAAAGAATCTCGTCCCGAGATTTGGGTTCCTCTGGGAAGAAGGCGGGATACTCGAGTCGAAGACGATCCTCCCTTTCCCAAGTTGCTTCAACCTCAGAATGGTGCGACCATTGAACTTTGAGAAACTTGATATTATGACGTCGAGTGGTACGTTCGGTCTGATCGAGGATACGAATGGGGTACTCTCGATATGTAAGATTATCTTGGAGATCAAGCGTTTTGTGGTCCACTCCACGGATAGGATCCGAGAAGCAACGCCTGAGTTGAGAAACGTGGAAGACATCGTGGACTCTGGAGAGGTGCGGAGGTAGTTCCAATTGGTAGGCAACTTCCCCTCGTTTGGCGAGAATGCGAAACGGTCCAATGTAACGAGGAGCCAATTTGCCTTTGATACCGAAACGATGGGTTCCCTTCAGAGGGGTGACCCGAAGATAAGCCTTCTCGTCAACCTCGAAAGTCATAGCCTTATGTTTTCGGTCATATTGACTCTTTTGACGAGATTGAGCTGTTTTCAACTTTTCACGAACGATACGAACTTGTTCTTCTGCTTCCTGAATCATATCCGGGCCAAAGAATTGTCTTTCCCCGGTCTCTGACCAGTTAAGGGGTGTTCGACACCGTCGTCCATAGAGAACTTCAAAAGGGGCTTTACCCAAGCTAGATTGATAGCTGTTGTTGTAAGCGAATT
>NW_025249133.1:0-2270 GCF_018294505.1 Triticum aestivum | reverse complement strand
TTTTTGAAAACTAGTTTGTGTTCTGTAAAAAACGTTCGTACTTTTCAAATAATATATTCAGAATTTACAACAAATGATAGGAAAAAGGAAAAATAATCCGATTCCTTAGATATGATAGGTCTAAAGGACTCGCATTGCACTTTCACCAGCGTACAGAGTCTGGCGTAGTGGCTAGCTAGGTATGTCTATAGTCTCGCGGTCGCGGTTCGAATCCTGGGTGAAGCGCTCCGTTTCTAATCATTTATGTTTTACACTGCTCGCTGCCTTCCTGGGCCAGCCCAGTCGAGGGACTGCCATATGCGAAGCCTGGACATTCTGCCGCATAATGCGGCAGATAGGAAGTCGCCCCCCCCCCCCGCAGTAGTAGTTCCTTAAAGAGGAGCACGCCATGCAGCGTTGGCTTTTTGGTTGTCTTCATCGTGCTGCTGCATTGTGGCCGGGTGCATGCTTTGATGCGACGCTGCATTGGTTCTAATGGTAGGCATGCGACAGCTTACTGCGTCGTTGGAGGTGGCGGAGCAGGGCTACGTCAAGGGCATGCATGCAACACATGGGCGCAGTTCTGCGGGTGGGCATGCATGTTGCGGGTGGGCACGGGCACGCATGCAATGATGGAAAGGGCACTGCGTAGGCTTGGTCCATGCACTGCGTCAACTCTTGATGTTGGATTCAAATGAACGGTCCTGATGCCCCAACGAGAGAGGCTGATCCAGACCCCACCGATCCAACCAATCAGCGCGTCTCATACGGATCGATGCACACTGTAGCTAACACTAGCGCCTGATCTCAACCGTCCACACACAAAGATCAACGACCCGGTAGTGTGCGGGGTTTTGAGGGGTTTTGAGAGGGGTTTTGAGAGGTTTTGACTGATTAGGGTTGAGCATAACTAATTCAAATAAAAAATAAAAAAAAGAAACTTGCGCACATAGTCTTATTATGTCGTATAGTAACGAGAAAAAAATATAAATATGGTTTACATACATTTTTACGAAAAACCCTTCACAAAATTGTCATTCCTCGGACAATGTAGTATGGAGTTCAAGGGAGAGAGTAGAGCGCACCCGAGAGTAGGTGGGGTTTTGAAAATGAAAAGTGTGAAAACCTCACCAAAACTTCATTTTTGATTGACTAAGAAAGATCTTAACTTACTTTTCTCATTTTCATGTTTTAAACTTGTTTTATATATAAGTTTCTATTAAACCTTTTTTCAAAAAGAAAAGAAAATAATAGAAAATTAATTCAATAAATAGTGAGACTTTAGATTTACACTATATAGGTAGAATAGATGTGTAGAAAAATTATTTGGCTGGTTTAGACAAGGTGCCAAAAAAACTTGCTTAAATATGAGGCCGTTTACCCTACCTTTGGAGGTCATTTGAAACACACTTTTCATGACTATGAGTTCAATTTACCAAAAGGGCTCGGAATGATCACCAAGCAAACATATTTCAGTTGAGGTACTTTAGATAGCACTAAAACATCAATAGCCCAAATTTAAATTTAAATTTAAATTATATTTGGCTGGTTTAGACAAACAAGTTCGAATAGAAATATGGGGATACATAGTGACTACCAGTACACACCAAGTTACAAATATTATTACATGCCCCAAATTTTCAAACTGTTCTCTGTTCTACTTCTTCCTACCACGTCGTGTGCCCTTCTTCACCTTAGCCCTTCTTGTTTTTGGTTCTACTACACACACAAGTTCACCGATCATCTTGGTTTTCTTCACTTGTCTTGTCAACACCTCGCCAACACCCTCGTGATCAGTGTCTTCAGTCTCAATGTTGACACCAGTTTCAGTTTCTTTGGTGTGTACCTCAACATGGGTTTCTTCAGTCTGAACCTCGACACGCTCAGGTTTAGTTTCTTCAGTCTGAACCTCGACACGCTCAGGTTCAGTTTCTTCGATGTGCACCTCCACATCAGTTTCTTCAGTCTGAATGTTGACTGCAGCAGGATTTTCTTCAGTCTGCTCAGGCTTAGGCACACTTCTCTTCTTTCTACCTCCATTGACTCTTGCTTTTTTTGTTGGCCAACATTGTTCAACAACAAGGGGCTGACTTGCTCGCTTCCTCCTGGCCATTGGGAAAATGTTATAGATATAGTAATTGGAAAAAAGCACCAAATCAAAACAAGGACAAATAAACAAGAACATACTTTGGCTTATTAGGAGTGTAACGTCATTTGACAGATCCCACTCTGTGCCCAAGTTCCTGGCACAACTTGCATCTGTTTTTGTTACCTTTTTGGGCCCTTTTTGG
>NW_025249132.1:0-2270 GCF_018294505.1 Triticum aestivum | reverse complement strand
GGGGGGTGTGATTTGACGGCTCATTGGGCATTACTGCGGCGCTACGACCGGGGTGTGTCTACCGTGCAGTTGTGCACTCTAATTTGTGCATATGGCACGTGGACCATGTTGCCGGATGCCCCACATACCAGCGAAAGGAAGTAGAAAGACAGGAGTAACAAGTTACACATAAATATATTTTTGACAGAGAGATACATAAGAAATATACGAGTTTATAAAGATACGCCCTCTGTAATGAAATATACAAACCTTTTATATCACAACTTTATACATAAGAAAAAACAAGGGGAATATATATAACATATATAATTATAAAAAACAGAGTTGTTTTTAACACAGTATAGACGAGTTGGTGATGATGGTGTGCCTGCCATCCTGCAATATAGGCCGTCCGATTTATATCTGACGGATAGGAAGGAAACTATGGCAATTTTGCAAAAAGGTACCCACACACCTCTCCACATTTGCAAATAAGGCCTTCCCTCGTTCATCCTTTTCTCTCACAAGATAAAATACTCATACAAATGCATCTTGATGTTACGTGCAACGCACGGGCATTATGGGGGTTCAGCTGAGAATATAATACTCAGACAGGCTCACGGTTCTGGACTTTGGGCCGCAGGCCCACCCTGCATGTTTGGGGGGCCATGTGTTCTACCTCAGCGCTTTTAATAGATGCTGTCGCAAGGCGAATACACAAACTTAAATAAAGCACGGCAACTGTTGGAATGAAATTGAACGACAGTTCCTAACCAGCAAGGAGAGTTGCAATCAACGATATACCATGTGATAAATAATACTGTCGTATTACTTACACACACACAGGACACTTGTTTCACCATGCCAGATTATTACATCAAAATCTCTCGGAGGATAGATCAGTTCGGCAGTTGCGTGCTGCTACTGAAGAATTTCAAAGTTGATTTGGACCAGCTCTCCTTGCCGAAAAAGTTCGATTTTGAGATCATCCCCTACCGCAAGATATGATTTAGATTTGAACCGTGACCATCCTTAGCATCAATCATCATGCGACCATCCTTTGTACTTACGGTATATTGAACCGGTACTAACTGTTTTTTTTGTTCTCTTTTTCTTTCCTTCTCTTTTATGGTTTCCATTTCTTTTTTTAGTTTCTTTACAATTCAATTCTTTTTCATATCAATTAGTTTTTCGTATATGTATTCTATGCTACTAATATACGTCTATACATATAAGTTTCCATTCGAGAATTATACATATATACACACACACACAAAATGTATTAAACTATAAATATATATTTCAAAAGCTTGTACATGGAACTATACATAAGCTAACAAAAGCTTGCACCATGTCCTTGGGATTACATTCAATCCAACTCTTCATCACGCCTGGGATCTAATTTTCCTTTATAGTAGTACTTTCCATTGCGATCTATGACCTGGTCAATAATAAATCCTGTCAATGCCTCTTGAATTGCTTTGATCTGTTCCGATCGTAGGACCCAATTCTTCTTCCATTTAAGCTTCGAATGAAAGAAAAAAAATATGAATATGTGATTAGTGTGTGTATATATATCAACACAATGGTAGGTGGTACCTTGTCATCTAATATGTTACTAGATCTTAGGATTATAATTGTCCATCAAATTGCTTCTCGCGGAAGGACCAAAAATATCACATGCTACTGTTTTTCTTTCCTGTGAAGTGGATCGTTAATCCTTTGCTCATATTGCTTTAGGAAAATGGCGCCACCACCACCACCACCATGTCGACTGTGCAAGTCAAGGTGCGCCAGCAGCCTTGCAACTAGCAAGCTGTTCGTCATCTACTTCCAGCCAAGTTTTCGTCATGCGGCGGTAAGAAATTAGATGAAATGTAACAACTATTTTATTTTTAGTGTTGGCATTACTGCATTGTGTCATTTTGCTTTTTTACACAGATCGTCCCATGCAATGTGAGGTTGAAATTCAACAAGCTGACAGGAGACACTGTGACATTTGAGGCTCCTGGGGGGTCGTACACTATGGAGGTCGAGAAAGGACGCAATATGTCGCAGATTGGAGGAGATGGATGGGCCCGTTTCCTCGCCCGCATGCGTCTTACTGGTGGTGAGTTGATCAGCTTCTCCTTCAGAGCAGGAAGACCCAAGCTGGCTGTCATTTATATCAACCTGGTGGAAGATGACGAAGATGATGAAGATCACGAAGATGATGAAGATAATGAGGACCCACTCGATGAAGATGATGAGAACCCACTTCATGAAGCCATCGTAACTCAAAGAATGAGGCT
>NW_025249131.1:0-2270 GCF_018294505.1 Triticum aestivum | reverse complement strand
GTTTGGGTTGAACCCACCGTGCGCGTCCCCGTCGGCGTAGCCCGACGAAGATGATCCCCATGGCTGTGGCGACGGAGACCCGACGCCTTGCTGGCCCCAGGGCGCGTACTGCGCGTGGTTGCCGGGTGGATTCATCATCCCCGCGCGAGTCACCTCGGCCTCGGCTTGGTCCGCCGAAGCGGCAGCCGCAGCCGCGCGTGCCGCGTTGTCACGGGCCTTCTTGGCGAGGGCCCTGTTCCGCCGGTCGGCGGTGACGGCCTCCCGGCGCTGCACTTCCACCCTCCAATCGGCGTTTGTCATGCCCAATGGCTTGGACGGCGGCGCCCTCGGCTTCCTCTGCTTCGGCTGGGCGACGGAGGCGGTCGCGGTTGCCACGGCACGGGGGACGACGTACTTCTTCGGTGGCATGGCGGCCGGCTGGGAGGCGAGCGGGAGGGAGATTGGCGGGAGGGAAGGAGAAAATGGGAGGGAAGTGGGGAAAAGCGGGAAGAAACGGCGGGAAGAGGCGCTCGACTCGCCGACAGGACAGAGCCATGCGTCCTTTTCGCTTGTGCCGGCGCCCCAGGCGCTCCCAGGGAGTCGGGTTCTGCCTGGGTCCGCCGGCATCAGTTTCGGTCTGAGCCGGCAAAAAACGGGCTTTTGGAGGGCGACTGGGCCGTTTTTTCGGCGCCGGCATGACAAAAACGTCCGGGAAGGGCCTGTTGGGAGCGCGGCTGGAGATGTTCTTACGTACGTCTATAGAAATTCTTATTAGCGATATTATTGTAGCTAGCTGCGGTCGAGTACATTAACCCAGAACCACGTAAGTACTCTACGCTTGCCCATTGACGCGGTCGAGTAAATGTAGTTACTGTTGCTTGTAGTCCTCCTTGTTGTATGGAGCGAAGAGCTCGGAGATCCAGTTGGTCTTGCGGTGCGTGGCGGAGCTCAGGTCGGCGCACATGCCGTCGCTGTCGTGGATGCTGTAGGTGGAGATGCAGTGCCGGCGGTAGAACCGCGTGGTGCGACGCATGGCGTCGGCCTCGCCGGCGACGTGCCTCATCATGGCCTGCACGGTAGGCAGCTCGAACCGCCCCTCCAGCAGCCCCGCCAGCCATCGGCACCGCAGCTCCGACGTGTGCAGGTTCGATGCGCTCTCCACGAACCCCACGAATGCCATGTTCGGGATCAGCGGGTGGATCGTGCCGCTGCACAAACACATCAGTCATCAGGCACTGGGTACATGCACGTGTAACTAATGATAAACATGCTACTCCCTCGGTTCCAATAACGTATGACTAAGAGGGTGTTTGTTTCCAGGACTTATTGATTTAGGGACTTAAAAAAGTCCCTATAAGTTCCATCTAAACCAAACAGAAGGGACTTATAAGGACTTAAAGTGGGCATTTATGACTTATGAAATAAGACTCTCAAGAGAGTCTTATAAGGACTTATAGTTGTAATATGTTCTTATAGGGATTTATAAGTTCCATGAACCAAACAGGTAGAGACTTTTTAGGGACTTGAGACTTATAAGTTGGGACTAAAAAAATCATAGGACTTATGAACCAAACAGGGCCTAATGTAGTGCCAAAAAACATCTTTTATTATGAGATGGATGGAGTACTATACACGTACTGGTAGAGGGGCATCATGGAGGACTCGTCGACGAGGAGGCCGCGGAAGGGCTTAGGGAGGACCTCGCGGAGCTTGTCCGTGCCCTCGAAGCCGGTGGCGAGGAAGACGAGGTCGGCCTCCACCCCGGTGCCGTCTTCGAGGACGACGCCGATCTCCGAGAGCCACCACCCGTCGGGGGCCCTCTTGAAGCGCACCAGGCCGTGGTCAGCCATGTCGAAGAAGCCCTCCGGGAGGAAGGCCAGTTGGCAGCTGGCGTAGTCCTCGACAAAGGGGTGGTCCGGCGTCAGACCGTACTTGCCCAGCGGCAGCTTCCACAACAGGTACGACTCGATGAACTTCGACACCCCTGCCCGCTGCACCACCAAGATTCATCCATGCATGCATGGTTGCTGCTGTCATGAGAAATTTGTGCATGCATGGTTTGTGCAATAAGTAATGTTCTTCACGGCTGCGAATTATGACGTACACATACATACCAGTGGGCTCATGAGGCGGCAGAGGAGGGATCTGAAGAAGCTCTGGTTGGGCCGCTCGTAGAAGAGCTGGGAGAAACGTGTCGAGTAAAACAGGAAGAATGGCAAGCCCCAGATGGCGTATGACGGCACCATCCAGTGCAGGGTCCGCACCAGCATCGTGCACGCCTGCCCGCCGTC
>NW_025249130.1:0-2270 GCF_018294505.1 Triticum aestivum | reverse complement strand
TGAGCATTTTATCTGTAGAGTGATATATTGTGATTGGTGTAATATTGTATGGTTATATTGTGATTGGTGGAATGCAATAGACTTGTTTGGTATATCGGTGATTTGGCTGTTATTTGAATATATTTTAAATGTGTTCTCTGATTGGTATATCGTTGAGTTATAAGTTGTGAAAAATTAAAAGCTGATGTTTGGGACCTAGTTCCTAGAAGAATCTGACAATGTGCACCGAGTTGACTACAATAATCTGAAAATTGAATGTAAAGAAAACAAAGAAAACCCGAAAACCGAAATTATATAGAATGTGCAAAGGCTGCATCTAAAAAAGCAAAAAAGGCTGAATCAATGGCCCAAGCCCATGTAGCTAGCAAATATTAACAGGAAAAATAAATATTAAAAAGGCTGAATTAATGGGCTCGGGCCATGTAAAACACCAAATTGGACCGGGCTGATTCTTACCCACGTTAGCTTGCCACGCTGGATCCTACGTGGCCTAGGGAGGCTGCCAGTGACCAAAAATTTGGTCGTGGAACCAACGACCTTTTACATATCACAAAGATGGTCATTAATTTCAGTTTATGATGACCAGCTTTTGACCATCTGTTTTTGGTCGCAAAAAGGTCACAAATGAAAAATAATGATCATTCTGCGACCAATACTGATGGTCGTAAGTTGACATATTTCTTGTAGTGCAAGTCTGCCAATAAGGCAGCATATAATTTAACTATGGTTATGTAAATAGGGAAGTGTATTTGGCCACAGATGGAAAATAGGTCTCCACATTGAAATGCTTAGTGGAGGAAAGGCACATGTCCATCAATTCCGTATACAGAAATTATAAAGTAGCGTAATGTAGAGTGCAAACAGATTACGAGATGCAGTGTTGTACCATGTATAAACTGATCTTTGAGACCTTGTAGGCCATATTCATCAGCCTGAAACACAAAAAATAATTAAGTGTACGTGCCACACGAATTAATGGACCTACATGTAGAATCACAGAATAAATAAACTTAGTCAGTGCCATCTAAACATGGCCATATTGTTTCCTCATTAGAAACAACTAGTCACTCATCAGGAAGACATTTCAGCAAACAGGACAGCAACATGAGAGAAAAGCACTAGCGCAGAAGAAGGGGTGGAGATGAGAATTCACGTAGCAGCAGGTTGTACTCAATTTAGAGAAGGGGGCAAAAACTCGTTCCATCGGGGAGGAAGAGAGCGAGTAACGCACCGTCGCCGGCCGGGGCACGCGAGGTCCGCGGGGGGGATTGGGGGGGTGGGGGGGGAGGCGAAAGGCAAAAAGCGCCAGCGTGGGAGCCCTCGCATCGACCGGCGGTCCAGCAGCGCTGGTATGGAAAAGGCCGAGACGAGCGAAGTCGACGGTCGCGCCCCATAGAAGAGTAAGAGCAACTCTAACACACCCCGCATCCGCCCCCAACCCGCATAATAACTCCCAAATTGCGGGTACGGGCCGGAAAGCCTGCCCGACCAGACCCCGCATCCCGCCCCGGCCTGCAAAAAATTTTGGGGGGCGCGGCAAATTCCCCACGCCAACCCGGGAAAACGCGGGTTTCCCCCTCGCGGCTGCGTGCCCTGCATCGGAGAGAAGTAGTTGGCGCGAGGGACATTTCAGCCCGCGCACTTTCCCCCTCCTTCCGCCGCCGCCCGCCCTTTGCTTCCGCCCCGCCCGTCGCCGGTGATTCCGGCCATATCTGCGGGCGGAATTGCGCCCCGGGGCCGCCCCACACCCTCCCGCGCCGAGCGGCTGCACCGCCCCTTCGGATCCGATGAGAAGAGCCGCCTCCCGCCGCCGCCGCCGCCGGGGATCGACCATCGTCGAGCGCACCCCCTCGTCGGTCGTCGCCGCCCGGGATCATCTGCCATTGGTTAGTCCCTTTTTTGTGATTTTTGCGAGCTGCGTAGTAGATTGACGCGCCGGTGTGCGTGTAGATGGAGTTGACCCCGTGCGAGAAGTTCTTGCTATCCAATTCGTCCGATTCGGACGACTCGGATGTTGAGAGCATGCTTGCGAACCTCCGGCAACAAACATTAGTCATGGCGCTTGCTGTGAAGAGCATGAAGACGAGCACCGGAAGAGGAGGCGAGGATCTACTGTCGGGCATTTGTGCATTCCTCGGAAGAATCGCCATCTTGGGAACGAGATGTTGATGAAAGACTATTTCACGGAGAATCCTATATATCCTCCGCACCTCTTCCGGAGAAGGTACCGAATGCGCCGATACCTCTTTGTCAAAATTGTTGAATCTTGC
>NW_025249129.1:0-2270 GCF_018294505.1 Triticum aestivum | reverse complement strand
TTTTAATTAAGGTCAAGTGTCAAGTGTCAAGTTCTCTACAACCGGATATTAACAAATTCCCATCTGCCTCATAACCGCGGGCACGGCTTTCGAAAGATATAACCCTGCAGGGGTGTCCCAACTTAGCCCATCATAAGCTCTCACGGTCAACGAAGGATAAACCTTCTCCCGGAAAGACCCGATCAGTCTCGGAATCCCGGTTTACAAGACATTTCGACAATGGTAAAACAAGACCAGCAAAGCCGCCCGAATGTGCCGACAAATCCCGATAGGAGCTGCACATATCTCGTTCTCAGGGCACACCGGATGAGCCAGACGTCGGGTTGGCATAGACCCTGGTTGCCCAGGGGGCGCCGGACATCGCTCGGTTTGGACCAGCACTCGAAGGAGAACTGGCCCGGGGGGTTAAAATAAAGATGACCCTTGAGTCTGCAGAACCCAAGGGAAAAAGGCTTAGGTAGGCAAATGGTAAAACCAAGGATGGGCCTTGCTGGAGGAGTTTTATTCAAAGCGAACTGTCGAGGGGGTCCCATAAATCACCCGACCGCGTAAGGAACGCAAAATCAAGGAACATAACACCGGTATGACGGAAACTAGGGCGGCAAGAGTGGAACAAAACACCAGGCATAAGGCCGAGCCTTCCACCCTTTACCAAGTATATAGACGCATTAATTAAATAAGAGATATTGTGATATCCCAACATAAAAAGAATCCAACATGGAGCAATCTTCAACTTCACCCGCAACTAGCAACGCTATAAGAAGGGGCTGAGCAAAGCGGTAACATAGCCAAACAACGGTTTGCTAGGAAAGGTGGGTTAGAGGCTTGACATGGCAATATGGGAGGCATGATATAGCAAGTGGTAGGTAACGCGGCATAGCAATAGAGCGAACAACTAGCAAGCAAAGATAGAAGTGATTTCGAGGGTATGGTCATCTTGCCTGAGATTCCGCAAGGAAGAAGAACGAGTCCATGAAGAAGACAAACGGACGGAGTCGAACGAATCCTCACAACTCCGGAACGAAACCGAAGCTAACGGGAGAAGCAAACCGGAAAGAAACAAACAACATAGTAAACAACCACCACATACACATGGCATGATGCACAAACAAGTATGATGCATGTCCGGTTTAAATATGCATGGCAAAGTGCAACAAACAATACTACAAATTAAGTGGAGTTCAATATGCAACGAGTTGCATATTGACGAAACACCACATACGATTATTTAGTTCTCTCTCGGTTATGTACCCAACAATGTTAAATGTTGTTAACCATGGCAAGAGGTGAAGCATAAGGAAACTACCTATTTAAGCAAGTTAAATGAGGCCGGAACAACAAACAACAATTTCCGGAAAATCCTCATGTCCATAATTTAGATTTGGTACTGTTCTGCCATAAACGCAATTTTAATATTGTTAAACAGCAAAATAAAGTGCACCCTGTTAATCTAGGCATTTTTCTACCCCATTTACATATAAAGTTTATTTAAATCCGAGCTACGGTTATTTAGTTATGAAATTAAGCATTTTAGCATGGCATTATGCAAAATAAACACAAACAGCACGTTAAACATTTTATCATGGGATGAAAGTGGCATATTATTAATCTACACAAAATTCTAAGTATTTTTCATATATAAATTATTTTAATCCGATGCATGGTTTGTGAGATATTAAATGCATGAACATGGAGGGTCAAACTGTAAATATGCAGTTTCTGGAAAATTAGACAAATTTGCAGCAGCGGAAAAAAACACTGCGGGCCTAATCTGGCTGGCCCACTGGTGCACAGGAGCGGCGCTGGACGCTGCTCACCATGGGCTGAGGCCCGGTCGATGGAGGAGGCCCAAGAGGGCGCTGGACCTTGGCGCTGGAGCTGGACCTGGGCCTGATCTGGAGGCGCGCTGCCCAGGCGTGGTCAAAGGCGAGACGAGGCGAGCGAGCTGCTGCTCATTACTGAAGAATAGAGGCAGCATCAGCAGGTAAAGCAGGGGAGCGGCAGCGCGATGCAGGGGCTCCGGCGAGGCGGCCTCGGCGGGGACCGGCCGGAACGGGACTGGGGCGACGGAATCCGACGGAGGGCCGGATCTGGAGCGAACGGCAGCGCGGACGGAGGAGCTTGGACGCGGTGGCAGGGCTTGCCGCCGGCGTGGCCGGATGCGGAGGAAGGAGGTCCGGCGGGGCGCGGTCAACGCTCCAGGACGAGCGGTGCTCGATGCAGAGACGAAGCAGCGGCTGGCATCCATGGCGACGGAGTACCTGGGAGAG
>NW_025249128.1:0-2270 GCF_018294505.1 Triticum aestivum | reverse complement strand
GAGGTCCCGACCAAGGTTAGAGCCCCAACCCTTCATAAATTGTCGGGCGAGCTTAGCACTGAACTGCCACGAGTCCACGGCAGACATGGAATGGTGGGGGGCAGCGCGCGCCGCGATCCACTTAGCCGTGACCGCAGCGTGGAATCCGGCCTGGTTGAGCCAGAAAAGCTCGAACCGAAACCGTGGCGGGACGGCCGGGGGGGGGGGAGGGGGGGCATTCGGCGGCGGTGGAAAGGAGGAGAGGGACGTGGTCAGACCCAATCCGGGTAGGGGACATCTAAGTTCCCATTCCGAGGAGACTAGGACGCTATCAAGGACGGATCGCGTCGGGTCAGCCTGACGGTTAGTCCAGGTGAATCTGGCACCCGTCCTCTCGAGCTCACGGAGACCTAGCTCCGCGATGCAGTCATTGAACATCTGCATCTTGGCGTGGTTTATCCGGTCATTATTCTTCTCATCTGGGGAGCAAATGAACAACGGGAAGTAGGGGTAGTTGTTGAGTTTGCTTCAGATGTAGATGAAGATGACTGAACAATGTTCTATCATTTTGTTATGACTATGGAGAGAGGAAGTAAAGTGATAATCTTGGGTAAAAGCGCAGGCTTGGAGAAGTTTGGAACTGTCAAGCATGTTTCTCTGAACTCCCTGGCATTCGATGAGTACATGTACCTGTTCAAGACACTCGCATTCGGAAGTACGAACCCGGCAGACTACCCGCGGTTAGCAGCGATGGTGGAAGAGTTCGCCATGGTGTTGGGAGGGTCATTCATCACAACAATGTGCTTGCAGAGGCACTGCGGAAAAACATGAGTGCCCATTTCTGGCTGTACAAGTTGAAGGGTGCCAGAGATTCTGTCAAGAAGAACATTTCTTGCTTTGGAGCCCATCCACAGGTGCTTTTCAACCGAGGTCACGCAGTGCACCTAATCGGCCGCTACATTTTAACTCCTGCTGCTCCATCAGGCATTGTAAACTCTGCTATTGGTATGGCTAATGTTCCAGAGGAGCAGGGTATTGGTCTACGCTTCAGTCAGGGAAGAAGCGTCCATGACAAGCCTGAAACATCCTTGTCAGGGAAGAAGCGTCCAGGTTTATTTGCCTAATTTTTATGTAACGATGTATTTCAGTTCTATTTTATGAGACCTTAGGAGTTGTGCATGTGAATTGAAAGGCAGGTCATACATATGTAGAACATCAGACAATGTTCTTTTTTAAGGAAGGCTTGCTGTGGCAGGCTGCGTAAAATGGGTATAAGAAATGAAAATGCTAGTGCGTCGAAGTCCATCAGAAAAAGGTTCGTTCGGCCAACCAAACACCCTTAATTACCAGCTAACCAAGTGAGAGCATATGTGCTAACCAATTCAGGCAACAAAAGTTGAATGGAGGTGCTACTTGCCAGTATCTAGTCATGTCTAACCAGCAGAGAGAAGCAATGCAAGAACCCAAAATTGCTCGCAGTATTCTTACAAAATGGGGAACCCGTACGCTGACCTTGGTGGCACGGCAGGCCAGCATGCTCGCATCATCATCAGCTCTCACGATCATTTCTTAGAATACCATTCGGGCACCAGAGCCGCCCCACCTTCCCCCCAGCATCTTGCCTTACTGGAGACAGAGGAAGTGACACACAGTACAATGGTTGATGAAAAATCGAGTGCACCAAAAGAACAAATTTTTCCAAGAGGTTTAGGTCATTGAAAAACTTCCTATGTAATGCAATACAAATGGTTCTTTAGATAAAACCCCTAAGAGACAATCCTACAAATTAAACATCTTACACACACAAAATACAGTTCATAAATACATGACTTCCAAGAAGGTTTCCATGATTAAAAGATATGTATTGAACACCATGTAAATATTTAAATTATCTATTTGTAAACTGAGGAAATACTTGAGATTCCAACTCTTCGAAATCCCTGTAGAAATCGTCTGAATCAAAAGGCCTTACAAAGGCACCGCTGCACGCTTCCTCCCAGACAGGGGAGTACTCTGTTCCACCACACCTGGAGCACCATCTCCATTTGGAACGAAATGAACAAACGAGGTGTAAGGCGGCAATCTTGATTCCCATGCAACCACATTGAAATCCCCCTGCGGCCGAACTCCAGGATCCATCACTAGATCCCCAAGCCTCACCCTTGGTAGAGATTCCCTTTCCGTCGTAACCTCAGTGCGGCTGCTGCCACTGGTGTAGGAAGGCACGACGCGGAGCGGAGAAGCGGCGGGATGCAAGACGAAGTCCCTAAGATCTATCTGGTGGTATCTCT
>NW_025249127.1:0-2270 GCF_018294505.1 Triticum aestivum | reverse complement strand
GCTTTTGATTCTTCCGGTGTGCCTCAATAATTCTTGGTGGTGTTTCTCGTTGTCATTCTCATCATTTGAAGACCGAAGAAGAGTTTCTCTTTAATCTTGCTCTATTCTCTTCAAGATTCATGGTGCTAGCTTGTTGCCATCCTCTCATAATTGTTTTCGATTGTGAGAATCTTTTTCACCCATCAGGAGATATTCAAGAGTCTTCTCAGTTTGTCATCCGGAGTCCATCAATTCAGGTTTATTCATTCTCAGCCGTCAGTTATCATTCTCCTATCTTGCCGGTGCATCTATCGAATATCCTCTAATCAGTTCTTGATCTCTTTGTTCTCATGTATCTAGTTTGTCTCAAGCACCTTCGTTCATTTGCTAATTCTTACCGGTGATGCACCCCTACTTCGATCATTTTCAATTCTTACAGTGGTTCTTTCAAGATCTCTCTTCCTTGTTCATCATATCAATTCATTTGTTGTTCCAATCCTACTGGTGGTTCGTTGAAGACCTTCTCAAGTTTACGCTATATCTCTTTTAATCCTTTCTACGAGAATAAGTAGTATGCCAAATCCGTTGATTGTCGTCAATTTAATTGGTGAAGGATAAGCATAACATAATTCTTATTCTTGTTCATCCAAGTGATTAATTCTTTATTCCGGAGGCCCTTAAAATTCTCGGTTTCATTTGTTTCATCTTCTCTTTTTCCCGGAGTTCCAAGCTCTAATTATCACGGAGATTCATTTAAATCATTGCAAGTCTTCACCTTGTGTTTCCATCTTCTCTTGCCTTCCGTTTGAGCATTCTTTTGTTTAACGGAGTTCTTCGGGAAGGTTCTACATGTTGGTTCATAAAGGATTTAATTTCTTCTTGAAGTGTTCATCAAGATTCTTTTCTAAGAAACTCAAGCTTTCTTCATATGGTAATCCGGAGTGCAATTCTTTCTACCATATTTTGGAGGTGGTATTATGCCATTCTTGATAATTTGAGTTCATGTTTCATGATTCACTTGTTGTAAGGATGAGATATTTTAAATCCATCATTTTCTTCATTGGAATTATCTTGGGTTATATTCCACCTAAAGCCTTCCATTGGGAATGTTGCTATTTGTGGTGCTTGCCAATGATCCAAGTTATCTCTTTATCATCTTGGTGGAAGAAGTTTTCATCTCTTCGTTGATCTCAAGCAAGCAATTGTTTCCGTTAGTGGCCGGTTGTCACCTCATAATTTTGAGATGTTTTCCATAAGCCCACTACAAGCTTGTGCTTTTCGTTGTTGATTTTCCAACAACTCCGTTCAATTCTTCTTTGCAAGGATGCTTTCCAAACTCATTTGTGGCAGAAGTTGGCATTTTCTTCTCCATTCTGTTATTCCAATGATATATCTTCTATTATTTCTTTCGGAGGCATTTGACGTTGCTCTTTTCACTCACCATCTCGATTCGTGAGGATCGTGTTCTTTTCTTGCTTATCCATTTAACCTGAGTGTCGTGTTTTCATTCGAGTTCTCTAATCTTATCAAGTTTTCCCTCCTTCCTCAACTGGAGAGCTGTCTGAAATCCTTCTTACCCATTGTGCCATTTTTTTCAATAGTTCCGGAGGCAGTGTGTTGTTGATTTCATCAAGTAACATCCCATCTTCTCAAGTTCATGTTCTATTCCTTCCATGTTCAACCGGAGTACTGCCCGAATTCTTCCCCTCTCATCTTGTTTTAACCGGAGTGGTTTCGAATTCTATCTTGTCCATTAAACTCTTGATTCATGTCTTTGCAACCTTCAAGTTCTCGTAATGTTCCTTGTTCCTCTTTCTAACGGATTGTTTGCAATCTCGTTCATATCCTTTGTATTCTTTCTTTCAATTTGTTCAACCTCTCAAGGTTCTTTGGTTTCACTCATTGGTCAAAGAAGCAATTTGTTTTACCTCTTCTCTCATCTCTTCCGTTGTCCCTCCGGTGCCATTCTAGATCTCGGGACGAGATCTTTTCGTAGTGGTGGAGTGTTGTAATGCCCCAGATGTAACTTTCCCAATTTGTACTCCAACTCTTGCCGTTTCCGGCTTTAAGTTATATTTATTTCCTCGGGTTCGGGTTTTGTCTCCGTGTGTTGTTTTTGTTTTCATGCATCTCATATCATGTCATCATGTGCATTGCATTTGCATACGTGTTCATCTCATACATTCGAGCATTTTCCCCGTTGTCCGTTTTGCATTCCGGCGCTTCGTTCTCCTCCGGTGGTCATTTCTACCTTTCTTTTGTGTGTGGGCATTAAACATTTCCGGATTGGA
>NW_025249126.1:0-2270 GCF_018294505.1 Triticum aestivum | reverse complement strand
ACCAGAGATGAAAAAGTCAGTCGACTAACGTGTAGCCTCACCTTGCTAGTGCTTTTAGTTTCAACAGTAAAATTCAGTTTCAAGAGAAAAATTCAGTTTCGATAGTTAAGTTCAGTTTCGACAGTTAAAATCATTTTCGACAGTTAAATTCAAAGATGAGCGGTTGATGTATTTTACATCTAGAACTTTGTGGTTATGTATTTTACGTCATGTATTGGAGATGCTATTAGAATTCCACTCAGGTTAACATTGTCTCTCTTGTCTTGCTTCAGCCTCGGCGTCGTACAACTCATCGGAGCTGCTGCAATGACGAAACCCTCCATCACTACGGAGCAGTACGTCGGGCTCCATCTCCAGACGCCTAAAATCTTCTTGCCCTCCTCCGACAGCCAAGTCAGCTAGAGCATCCTCACTGTCCAACCCAATCACGCTGAGATCGACATGGCTTCGCCAAAGAGGTTGTACACTTGTTGCATCTCTTTTTTACTCTACATGTTATATATATTATACACTGAGCACACGTAGTAACGGGGAATACGATTATTTTATCCTACTATATGACAAGCAGTGAGGTACCAGGCAACTTAGCTATCTGTGATGGACTCTCTTGAACGCCATCATTATTTATCTCTGCGCGTTTGAGCTGTGCATTTGTCGATGGTCCTGGGAGTTGAGCTATAGTATGACAGTGGTCTGGGTCCAAAGTAATAGAAGTAGCACAAAAATATTTTTTTAGTGTAGGATTTTCCTTGCTCAAGCTTGCCTACTAGAATCGCCAGTGCTTGAAAAGGAAAAGTGAATGAAAAACATAGTGTAGGATTTGTTCGCCATTGGAAAGTTTCCTATGGTACTACTTTTCATGAATTTGGTGCAAAGGAATGGAGCAAAGGAAAACTGTAGGATTTGTTCATTTAGTGTCTCCTTGAAAGAAAAACCGTAGGATTTCTAATTTCCACTTGTCCTCCTTTTCATATTCCTATTCATCAAGCACGAGACTAAGATATAGTAGCATAATAGCATTATAACCGTACATTTTCTTGTGGTTTGACTTAATCTCATCATGCATTTTTGCATCCTGTGATCTTCCAATTGTTGTGAATCAAACACACAGATTGGCAGAAATCTTGTGTTTTTAAATTCTCTGTTTTGCACGTGCATTCCTATCCTATTCCTGTCCATTTCCTATCCCTGCATTGTTAGAATCCTCAAATTCAAACAAGCCCTTACACAATTACTTCTGTTACAGATATGTGTCAAAGAAAACCTTGTGTGGTTTGTCCTGCTCCTGTGGCGTTGTGTGTTCCACCACAGCTCAGTTGCTCCAACGATGGAAGGGTTCACCACAGCAGGGATCCGCTCTCCAGACTGTCTTTCGCCGACTCAGATCTTCTTCCCCACCGCCGGCAGCCACGACAACAGCATTACCATCATCAACTAAGCAGATGACCTTGAGGACTACATGGGTCCGCAAGAGAGGTCGCACTATTCCGTGTATGGTTACGTTATGCATCGCTTAATATGATGACATGCTACATTATCGTTGTGTTCACCTATTAGACTCCGAGTCAGGTCCAAACTAATGTTGAAACTTGAGTTTTTAAATGGTTGTGGGGTACACATTGGGGCAGCAATCAGTACTATCTATCTACTATCTGGTTAATCTCGGGTGTCTACTATGAGTTTCATGTTGGGTGCAAACAAACATTAAAGGAGCCATTATCTGTATTTTTTAACTAAAGCTATTATCTGCCTGCTATCATTAGTTTTGGGTCTATCCACAGTTTGCTACCATCACTCTGGATTTGTGCATGCATTCCTTACATAATCTCACTATGTTTTATTCCTGTGCATGCCAGTTATTGTACACAATGGAACTGATCATGTAGAGCAAAAGAGACGAGCCTTGCGTGGCAATAAAATTTCATGCAGACGTCGCTCCATGGTGGGCGCAAAGGCAGCCCCCCTCCACCCATTTCGGATCATAATCAAGAGGAAGATAACTGTTCTAACGGGGATTGCGAAGGAGAAGACCACTCCTATTTACCCCATGAGGTCTTCGCTCTAACTTGGCATGATGATGTTGGTAATATCATGCATATGGTGCCTTACGTTGCTTACTGTATACATCAAAGATTTCATCTGCTTAGTTTAGACATGATTTGTGTCAATGCCATCTGTTTAGTTTCTTTATTGTATATGTGAATCATGCAATGCCATCTTGTTTAGCCAGGCATCATATATGTTAATTTTGCAATGACACCCTGGTTAGC
>NW_025249125.1:0-2270 GCF_018294505.1 Triticum aestivum | reverse complement strand
CATGGTGTGCTTATGTGTTGGTCGTCAAGACTCGCAGTCTGGGCCGATTCTAGCCCGTTTCATGGACTATTACTCACTGTCTTGTGGTCCTGGAGTGATTTCCACGATTAACGAACTTAACCCCGGGGTGCGTTTATGTGCCGGTCAGCAACACTCACAGATTTTGTCGATTCTGCCCCGTTTCATGGCCTATTACTCACTGTTTTGAGGTCTCGGAGTGATTTCCACGATTAAGGAACCCCAGGGTGCGTTTAAGTGTCGGTCATCAGCACTCACTATTTTGGCCGATTCTGGTCCGTTTCGTGTACTATTACTCACTGTTTTGGGGTCCCAAAGCGATTTCCACGATTGACGATCCCCGGGGTGCGTTTATGTGTCCGTCGTCAACACTCAAAGTTTTGGCCAATTCTGACCCGTTTCATGGACTATTACTCGCCGTTTTGGTGTACCGAAGCGATTTCCATAGTTGTTGAACCCCGAGGTGTGCTTACGTGTCGGTCATCAACACTCGTAGGTTTGGCCAATTCTGGCCTGTTTCATGGCCTATTACTCACTGTTTTGGGGTCCCAAAGCGATTTCCATGGTTGTCGAACCCCAAGTGTGCTTACGTGTTGGTCGTCAAGAATCGCAGTCTGGGCCGATTTTGGCCCGTTTCTTGGACTATTACTCAGTTTTGGGTTCCCGAAGTGATTTCCACGATTGACGAACCCCTGGGTGCGTTTACGTGTCGGTCATCAGCACTCATAATTTTGGCCGATTCTAGTCTGTTTCATGCACTATTACTCACCGTTTTGGGGACCCAGAGCGATTTTCACGATTGACGATCCGTAGGTTGAGTTTACGTGTCCCTCATCAACACTCAAAGTTTTGGCCAATTCTGACCCGTTTAGTGGACTATTACTCACCGTTTTGGTGTCCCGAAGTGATTTCCATAGTTGTTGAATCCCAAGGTGCGCTAACGTGTCGGTCATCAACACTCGCAGTTTTGACCGATTCTGTGCTCTTTCATGGACTATTACTCACTGTTTTGGGGTCCCGAAGTGATTTCCATGGTTGTCGAACCGCATGGTGTGCTTATGTGTTGGTCGTCAAGACTCGCAGTCTGGGCCGATTCTAGCCCGTTTCATGGACTATTACTCACTGTCTTGTGGTCCTGGAGTGATTTCCACGATTAACGAACTTAACCCCGGGGTGCGTTTATGTGCCGGTCAGCAACACTCACAGATTTTGTCGATTCTGCCCCGTTTCATGGCCTATTACTCACTGTTTTGAGGTCTCGGAGTGATTTCCACGATTAAGGAACCCCAGGGTGCGTTTAAGTGTCGGTCATCAGCACTCACTATTTTGGCCGATTCTGGTCCGTTTCGTGTACTATTACTCACTGTTTTGGGGTCCCAAAGCGATTTCCACGATTGACGATCCCCGGGGTGCGTTTATGTGTCCGTCGTCAACACTCAAAGTTCTGGCCAATTCTGACCCGTTTCATGGACTATTACTCGCCGTTTTGGTGTACCGAAGCGATTTCCATAGTTGTTGAACCCCGAGGTGCGCTTACGTGTCGGTCATCAACACTCGTAGGTTTGGCCAATTCTGGCCTGTTTCATGGCCTATTACTCACTGTTTTGGGGTCCCAAAGCGATTTCCATGGTTGTCGAACCCCAAGTGTGCTTACGTGTTGGTCGTCAAGAATCGCAGTCTGGGCCGATTTTGGCCCGTTTCTTGGACTATTACTCAGGTTTGGGTTCCCGAAGTGATTTCCACGATTGACGAACCCCTGGGTGCGTTTACGTGTCGGTCATCAGCACTCATAATTTTGGCCGATTCTAGTCTGTTTCGTGCACTATTACTCACCGTTTTGGGGACCCAGAGCGATTTTCACGATTGACGATCCGTAGGTTGAGTTTACGTGTCCCTCATCAACACTCAAAGTTTTGGCCAATTCTGACCCGTTTAGTGGACTATTACTCACCGTTTTGGTGTCCCGAAGTGATTTCCATAGTTGTTGAATCCCAAGGTGCGCTAACGTGTCGGTCATCAACACTCGCAGTTTTGACCGATTCTGGGCTCTTTCATGGACTATTACTCACTGTTTTGGGGTCCTGAAGTGATTTCCATGGTTGTCGGACCCCATGGTGTGCTTATGTGTTGGTCGTCAAGACTCGCAGTCTGGGCCGATTCTAGCCCGTTTCATGGACTATTACTCACTGTCTTGTGGTCCCGGAGTGATTTCCACGATTAACGAACTTAACCCCGGGGTGCGTTTATGTGCC
>NW_025249124.1:0-2271 GCF_018294505.1 Triticum aestivum | reverse complement strand
TTCTGCGGTAACGATGCAGCGTCAATATTACTAAATACTCGGAGCGCGATAAAATCATGATTTTTTTTGCACGACGTAGGCACATGTGTTATAGGAAAGATGGTATTTTTTCATAATTTTTGGTGATGGAGAAGTATCCGAAAAATTCCCTCTACGCGGATTGCCCTTCGCGCGTCTACGACTGTGGCCGGCGGCCTCCGGGGGCTAGCATGCTGCCAAATCTTGCGCCGGCGGCCTCTCACAAGTCTGGAAATGTTGTTGCGGTTGCAAACGCCCGGCACGCGTGTTCGGGGTGTGCCCCCCTCACGAACGGCGCTGCCGCCGGCACCTGGAGGGGGGAAACGGACGCGTGGGGTCTACACGGAGGGGATCTTGCTGTGGGACTTCCCCGGATGTTGCTCCAAAGTGTTCCTATGGGCTGACCTAACACAACCGGGTGGGGAGGTCCATTGGTCAAAGCCCGTCCGTGCAAAGTCAAAGGGGTAGATCCCGTGGTCAAACGCGACAGGGTTAGGCAGGACGGGGGCACTGAGGGTAGCAATGCCACCGGAGCGTCGCACCGGGCCCTTATACATGCGGGGTGGTGTGGTGGCAGGTCCGAAGAGGCGGGACGCGTCTCCGGGGCGTGGCCCCCCTCACGGACGGCGATGACACGGTAGTAGACGTTCTGCGGTAACGATGCAGCGTCAATATTACTAAATACTCGGAGCACGATAAAATCATGATTTTTTTGCACGATGTGGCACATGTGCTATAGGAACGTTGATATTTTTTCATAATTTTTGGTGATGGAGAAGTATCCGAAAAATTCCCTCCACGCGGATTACCCTTCGCGCGTCTACGGCTGTGGCCGGCGGCCTCCGTGGGCTAGCATGCCACCAAATCTTGCGCTGGCGGCCTCTCACAAGTCTGGAAGTGTTGTCGCGGTTGCAAACGCCCGGCACGCGTGTCCGGGGTGTGCCCCCCTCACGGACGGCGCTGCCGCCGGCACCTAGAGGGGGGAAACGGACGCGTGGGGTCTACACGGAGGGGATCTTGCTGTGGGTCTGCCCCGGATGTTGCTCCAAAGTGTTCCTATGGGCTGACCTAATACAACCGGGTGGGGAGGTCCACTGGTCAAAGCCCGTCCGTGCAAAGTCAAAGGGGTAGATCCCGTGGTCAAACGCTACAGGGTTAGGCGGGACGAGGGCACTGGGGGGGGGGTAGCAATGCCACCGGAGCGTCGCACCGGGCCCTCATACATGCGGGGTGGTGTGGTGGCATGTCCGAAGAAGTGGGACGCATCTCCGGGGCGTGGCCCCCCTCACGGACGGCGATGACACGGTAGTAGATGTTCTGCGGTAACGATGCGGCGTCAATATTACTAAATACTCGGAGCGCGATAAAATCATGATTTTTTTTGCACGACGTGGGCACATGTGCTATAGGAACGATGGTATTTTTTCATAATTTTTGGTGATGGAGAAGTATCCGAAAAATTCCCTCTACGCGGATTGCCCTTCGCGCGTCTACGGCTGTGGCCGGCGGCCTCCGGGGGCGAGCATGCCGCCAAATCTTGGGTCGGCCGCCTCTCACAAGTCTGGAAGTGTTGTCGCGGTTGCAAACGCCCGACACGCGTGTCCGGCGTGTGCCCCCCTCACGAACGGCGCTGCCGCCGGCACCTGGAGGGGGGAAACGGACGCGTGGGGTCTACACGGAGGGGATCTTGCTGTGGGACTTCCCCGGATGTTGCTTCAAAGTGTTCCTATGGGCTGACCTAACACAACCGGGTGGGGAGGTCCATTGGTCAAAGCCCGTCCGTGCAAAGTCAAAGGGGTAGATCCCGTGGTCAAACGCTACAGGGTTAGGCGGGACGGGGGCACTGGGGGGTAGCAATGCCACCGGAGCGTCGCACCGGGCCCTCATACACGCGGGGTGGTGTGGTGGCATGTCCGAAGAGGCGGGACGCGTCTCCGGGGCGTGGCCCCCCTCACGGACGGCGATGACACGGTAGTAGACGTTCTGCGGTAACGATGCGGCGTCAATATTACTAAATACTCGGAGCGCGATAAAATCATGATTTTTTTTGCACGACATGGGCACAGGTGCTATAGGAACAATGGTATTTTTTCATAATTTTTTGTGATGGAGAAGTATCCGAAAAATTCCCTCTACGCGGATTGCCCTTTGCGCGTCTACGGCTGTGGCCGGCGGCCTCCGAGGGCTAGCATGCCGCCAAATCTTGCGCCGGCGGCCTCTCACAAGTCTGGAAGTGTTGTGGCGGTTGCAAAC
>NW_025249123.1:0-2271 GCF_018294505.1 Triticum aestivum | reverse complement strand
GACGCTGACCAGTGGGCCCGACCCCCCCTAACCTTTTTAATTAAACTAAATAAACCCCCCTGTTAACCTGTGACGCTGACATATGGGTCCCACAGGTCAGGTTTGACCTGGGGCGCCCTGTTGACCTGCTGACGTCAAGGTGATGTCATGCTGACGCCATAATTCATTTTCTGGAATTATTTTAATTCTAAATAATCAGAAAAATTCCAGAAAATGCCTAAAACTTCAATAATTCATAGAAAATTAACCGTAACTCCAAATTAAATAAATTATATATGAAAAATTATCAGAAAAATTCAAGGAATCCATCTGTACCATTTTCATGCATGTTAGAACAACTTGTCACTACTGTTTAGAGCAAATGAAGTGAATGACATTTAAATAATCACATATGGAGTTTGAATTTGAATCTTGTATTCAAACCAACATCATTTAATCTGTTGCTAGTCGCATTAGCCCAAAACACATTCATATTGCCATGTCATAGCATGCATCATATTGTGCATTGCATTGATTGTATTTCTTCTTTGTTGCCGGTATTTGTCCCCTCTCGATAGACGTGATACCGATGATGTGATCGTTGACACTGATGAAGACTCAATGTTATCTTCAGAAGTGCCAGGCAAGCAAAACCCCCTTGTTCATTCCGATACAATCCTACCCTCTCGCTCCTGCTCTCTTTTACTGCATTAGGACAACACCGATTCATCTGTTACTTGCTGCAGTAGCTGAACCCCTTTATCCTTTGCATGACCTGTCATTCCACAGTAAATAGATGAAACCCACTAGTATGAGTAGGAGTTGTTTGAGCCCTGTTATGCCTACTCATTCATGCTTGTTTGTCATGCCTGCTACTGCTTAGAGTTGAGTCAGGTCTGATTCATCGGGGATGAGTCAGAGGCGTGTGAACATGTCCTACTGTGTGTGAGCTAAGTGTGTGAACACGATTTGGTAAAGGTAGCGGTGAGAGGCCATGTAGGAGTACATGGTGGGTTGTCTCATTGCAGCCGTCCTCAGGAACTGAGTTCTGTGTTCGTGATCCATGATTCAGCTACTACCATACATTGGGCCCTGAAATATGACCCCGCTCGACTTCTTATTCACCCTAGTCCTCTGTCCAGGAGTTGCAAGTAGTTTCTGGTGTTTGTAGCCTACTGGAGGCCGTGGACAGCGCTGACCGTAGGGGTGGGCTGTGATGCGGTAGGTACGTGGCCGGGTGTACCGAATACCCGTTAGGTATCTCGGGAACCCTGTTCACATCGTTCGGGGCCGTATGGGAAACCTCGGCCGGACTCCCTGCGGATGGAACCTGAATAGGCGATAAACCTGGACTAGAGACTTAAGTGTTTAGGTAGGTCGTGGTCTACACCCACGTCGGCTTTTGCTTGAAGTCTGCCGAGCACATGTCGTGTGCAGACGCTAAGTGGTGGAAACATGTATGAAGAAGTACACCCCTGCAGGGTTAACATCATCTATTCGAATAGCCGTGTCCGCGGAAAAGGACTTCTGGGTTGCTTATATCAGTTCATAGACAAGTGAAAGTGGATACTTTAAAATACGCAAGATAAGCGTGAGTGCTATGGATGGCGTTCTCGTAGGGAGACGGGAGCGGATCCATAGTGGTGTATTGGTTGGTGAATATGTGGACTCGTGTGCGCCACCTCAAAAGAGTTACCTGCAGTCGTAGTTCAGGATAGCCACCGAGTCAAAGCTGGCTTGCTGCAGTTAAACCCCACCATCCCCTTTGTTGATAATGATGCATATGTAGATAGTTCTGATGTAAGTCTTGTTGGGTACATTTGTACTCACGTTTGCCTATTTTATGTTTTTGCAGAGAGACTTCAGTCTCACTAGTATTTCCGCGTGGTCTTCGACGTTTAGCTTGTTACCTCAGCTACGATCTTGTGCCCCGGCAGGATCTGATAGATAGTCAGGCTTCTCAGCCTTTTTCATTTATAGATGTCTGTACTCAGACATGATAGCTTCCGCTTGTGCTTTGACTTGTATGCTCTGATTGTTGGGTCGTGAGACCCATGTTTGTAATATCTCGCTCCTCGGAGCCTAATGAATAAACTACTTGAGTCGTAGAGTCATTTTGTGATGCCATGTTGTATTGCACATATCGAGCATATTGTGTGTATGTTATTGAAATGCTTGGTATGTGTGGGATCTGACCATCTAGTTGTTTATCTTTAGTAGCCTCTCTTACCGGGAAATGTCTCCTAGTGTTTCCACTGAGCCATGGTAGCTTGCTACTGCTCCGGAACACTT
>NW_025249122.1:0-2271 GCF_018294505.1 Triticum aestivum | reverse complement strand
ATAATAAACCCAATAATGTCCAAAACAGTAGATAATATAGCATGGAGCAATCAAAAATTATAGATACGTTGGAGACGTATCGAGCATCCCCAAGCTTAATTCCTGCTCGTCCTCGAGTAGGTAAATGATAGTTGGCATAATTTCAATGTAATTCTTCTTAATTGTGGTATGAATATTCAGATCCAAAAAATTCAAGACAAAAGTTTAATATTGACATAAAAATAATAATACTTCAAGCATACTAACAAAGCAATTATGTCTTTTCAAAATAACATGGCCAAAGAAAGTTATCCCTACAAAATCATATAGTCTGGCTATGCTCTATCTTCACCACACAAAATATTTAAATCATGCACAACCCCGATGACAAGCCAAGCAATTGTTTCATACTTTTGACATTCTCAAACTTTTTCATTCTTCACGCAATACATGAGCGTGAGCCATGGACATAGCACTATATGTGGAATAGAATGGTGGTTGTGGAGAAGATAAAAAGGGAGAAGATAGTCTCACATCAACTAGGCGTATCAACGGGCTATGGAGATGCCCATCAATAGATATCAATGTGAGTGAGTAGGGATTGCCATGCAACGGATGCACTAGAGCTATAAGCATATGAAAGCTCAACAAAAGAAACTAAGTGGGTGTGCATCCAACTCGCTTGCTCACGAAGACCTAGGGCATTTTGAGGAAGCCCATCATTGGAATATACAAGCCAAGTTATATAATGAAAAATTTGCACTAGTATATGAAAGTGATATCATAGGAGACTCTCTATCATGAAGATCTTGGTGCTACTTTGAAGCACAAGTGTGGTAAAAGGATAGTAACATTGTCCCTTCTCTCTTTTTCTCTCATTTTTTTATTTGGGCCTTTTCCTTTTTTTTATGGCCTCTTTTTTTTCGTCCGGAGTCTCATCCCGACTTGTGGGGGAATCATAGTCTCCATCATCCTTTTCCTCACTTGGGACAATGCTCTAAAAAAATGAAGATCATCACACTTTTATTTTCTTACAACTCAACAATTACAACTCGATACTTAGAAGAAAATATGACTCTATATGAATGCCTCCGGCAGTGTACCGGGATATGCAATGAATCAAGAGTGACATGTATGAAAGAATTATGAACGGTGGCTTTGCCACAAATACGATGTCAACTACATGATCATGCAAAGCAATATGACAATGATGGAGCGTGTCATAATAAACGGAACGGTGGAAAGTTGCATGGCAATATATCTCGGAATGGCTATGGAAATGCCATGATAGGTAGGTATGGTGGCTGTTTTGAGGAAGGTTTATGGTGGGTGTATGATACCGGTGAAAAGTGTGCGGTATTAGAGAGGCTAACAATGGTGGAAGGAAGAAGAGTGCGTATAATCCATGGACTCAACATTAGTCATAAAGAACTCATATACTTGTTGCAAAAATCTACAATTTATCAAAGCAAAGTATTACGCGCATGCTCCTAGGGGGATAGATTGGTAGGAAAAGACCATCGCTCGTCCCCGACCGCCACTCATAAGGAAGACAATCAATAAATAAATTATGCTCCGACTTCATCACATAACGGTTCACCATATGTGCATGCTACGGGAATCACAAACTTTAACACAAGTATCTCTCAAATTCACAACTACTCAACTAGCATGACTCTAATATCACCATCTTTATATCTCAAAACAATTATCAAGCATCAAACTTTTCTTAGTATTCAACACACTCATAAGAAAGTTTTTACTAATCTTGAATACCAAGCATATTAGGATTATTTAAGCAAATTACCATGCTATTTAAGACTCTCAAAATAATCTAAGTGAAGCATGAGAGATCAATAGTTTCTATAAAACAAATCCACCACCGTGCTCTAAAAGATACTCCCTCTGTTCGGAATTACTTGTCGCGGAAATAGATGTATCTAGACGTATTTTAGTTCTAGATACATCCATTTTCGAGACAAATAATTTCGAACGGAGGGAGTATAAGTGAAGCACTAGAGCAAAAACTATATAACTCAGAAGATATAAGCGAAGCACA
Source organism: Triticum aestivum (assembly GCF_018294505.1). Lineage (NCBI taxonomy): Eukaryota > Viridiplantae > Streptophyta > Magnoliopsida > Poales > Poaceae > Triticum > Triticum aestivum. Next base: position 233 of record NW_025249122.1, on the reverse strand, counting down.
TAGAGTATTCTAACAAATTACAAATCATGTATGGCTCTCTCAAAAGGTGTGTACAGCAAGGATGATTGTGGTAAACTAAAAAGCAAATACTCAAATCATACAAGACGCTCCAAGCAAAACACATATCATGTGGTGAATAAAAATATAGCTCCAAGTAAAGTTACCGATGGAAGTAGACGAAAGAGGGGATGCCTTCCGGGGCATCCCCAAGCTTTGGCTTTTTGGTGTCCTTA
>NW_025249121.1:0-2271 GCF_018294505.1 Triticum aestivum | reverse complement strand
TTTTTTATGTCGAACTCCCATTCAATATATAAAGCAGGTTTGAAACGGCCATTAAATGGTGGTATAGATACATTAACCTGATCATGTGCATTTGGATGTTTGTGCACCTCTCGTGACGGTTGTGGTATTTGCAAAGGTGGTGGCACGTCTCCCGCGATCGACAAAGCCCATGAATTGACTCTGAATCCTGTCATGATTAGTAGAACAAGAAACAAAACCCAAAAATAATGTTCCTATAACTACTAGGATGTGGTGGTAAAACGCTCACAGTAAAGCAAATATCAATGTCTTACAAGTTCTTACCATGCAGCAGGCGGTGATCGGCAACCAGCGGTGTCAAGTAACTCCGAATATTGAGTAAAGCGATTGCCAGGGGAGCGTACGTATACACGGTGTAGAAATATGTGGAGCTGGGTTGGCTATATATGGTAGCAAAAGATTAGCAATAATTAATTCAAAGATGCAATGTTGAATAAACGCTCAACGACGGTACTGTGCTGGTCCTAGGCTAGACCGTACTAGAGACGCGAGCCTAGAACACTAATGAGGTCACGGCGTAGCACAACTAGAATCAATCAAGGATACTAAGTAGCTCTGGACAGCAAGATATAAGTGAAGATCACAACGGCAGTGAAGGTAATGATGAAAAACAACTGCCAAGCAGGATATACAACAACTCTCTCCAACTTTCCTCTTGAAAAGTTTGAGCCAATTTTCTGATAAATTCTTTCAAAGAATGCTACTAACTCAAGCTTTCCAATGCAACAAGAATCACTCAATTCCGAGTTGATATGAGGAGTCAAAGAATTCTAAAACTGGCCTGAAAAATTGGAACAAGCTGTGTTCACGAACTTCGGAGGGCAAAAAGACCTATTTAGAAGCCGATTTTGAGGTGTCAAATATTGAACTAGCTTCTGCAATTATTTAGATGCGTCTCGTCGCTAGCTTCAATTTGAGTACTCACAGAACCAAAACGGACTTCGTATGAGGAAGATACACCTGTTTTACTGAACAGTGCGCAAAACAGATTCCAATCCGAATTCAGGTACGAGATTGATTCTAGATATATCCAATTTTTTTTCTTCCCTCCTTTTTTCTCACTTTTTTTTTCTTTTTCTTCTCTCTCTGACCTTTTTTTTACTTTTTTTTTTCTCTCTTTTTTTTCTCCGTCTTTCTTTTTCTCCTTCTTTTTTCTCTCTCTCTCGTTCCAAACAAACTAGATAAGATGCAGATTGGATCAAGCGAAGATGTGAATGATCTCAACTATGATTATGACAATGAACGGTGGGTAGCACGTGGTGGAAACTGATGGATGGATGGTGGACAGCGGAAGGGATAACGATGCAGCGGTGGCGTGACAAATGTGAACAGAACTCGAAACTCTAAACGACCTAGACACTAAGACCAGCAACTCAACACGACGATGCAACCGATAATTCAACTATGCAAGCAATGAAAAGAAAATTGCAAAGGCTCAGACTGGCTTGGACAAAGGATGAATAGATCTAACTCTTTTTTGTGGATTTTTCTTGGACAATAGGTAAGAAAATAAATCTAATCTAGGAAAACTGGAAATTCTCACCGAGCAACCTGAAAACTGATACCACTTGATAGAGGCGAGGGTGTCCCGATCTTTCGATGAGATGATAACTATCGATTTGGTGGAGACGACTTTGACGATCCGACTACGAACGTGCACGATGTTGCGCCTTAGCAATCGCTAAACCAATCTCCTGAGGTTATTGACCACGCCGGAGCACGATCAACCTGACCACGAAGGTCTATTCCTGCAAGCAATCGAAGAACGAGCAAGAATATGATAAAAGCAATCTGAATATTGCAAATATATATGAAGTATTGATAATGGTGGGGATCCGTAAGCGGTCTTGGTCTGGTCGTTGGACACAAACGAAGTACACGAAGTTGCAATGGCTAACTTTTAACTAAACAAATCCCAAGGAAAAGCTACTAGATGGATCTACTTATATAGGAGCAAGGGGTGGCGGCCAAGGAGGTGGGAGGACGTCCCAAGGCATCCTAAAACTAAATCTAGGTCGTACAAGGCCAATGGGCCCAAGTGGAGGTGATGTAACACCTTTGGACTTGTAGTTTGACTCGGATTCTGCTGCAGTATCAGATTGTTTCGTCCACAACTCAACGCTCCGGACGAATTTGAAGGTGATTCCAATTGGGTTGGAAAGTGCACTAAATCTAGTTTCCAACAAAAAAAGAATCACCCAATTCGGAGTCCGTATGGAAAACTTGTGTGCG
>NW_025249120.1:0-2271 GCF_018294505.1 Triticum aestivum | reverse complement strand
CAAGTATTCTGCAAAGTCTACCTTTAGAGGAGCCCACTGTGGAATTATTCAGAGAATTCTTTTACTTGAACCGCCAGAATGAATACTCCAATGGGCCTAGCTTGGAACTTGGCGGGGTTTCAATCCAACGGCGGAGAGACGCCATTTTCCATTACGCACAGCCGCCAAGTCATCCCAAAGACTGGAACCAGACATGGTTCCACTCCCAAGATACTTCTCCGGATGATGAGAACCCTCTGCTCGGCTTTCACGCTTTGCGTGTCAAATCGAACCATCCTCTCCCCGACAAATTGACAGCTGCAGAACATGAGAAGCTCGCCCTACTATTGCCAAAGTCAAGGCTCTGTTGGGCAATGGCTTGAATGGCATTGATTTGGTCCCGTGTTGGGTTGCATGGCAGGTCATTCCCTTGAGCTGCCTCTCTGGATTAATGTGTACTTACACGGGCGAGAAGAAGGATCACCTGCACCATAGTTCTGAGGACTTAACTGTTGCCGCTATCAATGATATGACAAAATATCTTCTGAATGAGAGCCTAGCAGACTGCAGCAAAGTGGGCTTGAGCCCTTTCTGCAAGTCTAACCCGGCACCAGCGGTAAACCGCCAACCTTATTTAATTTTCCTTCATCTTTGTCACTTTACCTTAATTCAATTTTGATAACTTTCACATGCTGACGACAAATTTTGGAAGAAAAAATATGACCATGAGGCTGCAAAAAGAGCCAGGAAGGCTAAGAAAGCCGCCAGGAAGGCTACCAAAAAGAGGGGGGAAAACCCAGTGCTTATGACTTGCTTCAACTCGACGACTCCTCTGAGTCGGAGGTAGCTCTTGACTCTCTTGGCTCCTTTTTTAACCATCTTATTGACACTGATTCTCATCAGGATGACACAGGAACGAGTCAGGGAGTGGAAGAAGAGGTAAATATTATTTCCTCCGACTCCAAGCCTTTGCCAAGACAAAGAATCTGAAGAGTAACCCGAAAAGTAAGATTTTCACACTCCTTAGCTCATTTGGATCCTCACTTTAGTTTGAAGCAATAGCAACATGAGAGCCGGTGGCAGACTCGGACAAGCAAAGATGCAGAACTCTCTTCCGGCTTACCGAACACGCCAAGGAAACGTCAAAATGATGTCACCCCCAACTTAAACTCTTTTTACCCTTTGGCGGGTCTTACTCGTCAACCACTCAACTCGACCAATTCAAATTATCAGGATACATCTCATTCCTCTTCCGGCGATTCAATTCAATCCAACATTCCAGCTTTCAAGACCGCTCCTGGGTAATAGCCATTTACTCATCATTTACTCATTCTAATCCTTTTATGTGTATATTGACTTCATGACTCATGTAGCAGAAAAGCCAAGCCTAGCAAAAAGGCAAAGAAGCCGGCTGAAGATCCCAAGGTCTCTGAGCCGGAGCAGCAGTCTACAGCGCCTGAAATTTCCATCCCTCCAACTTCTGAGCCGATTCTTGAAGACCCGCCGGCAACTTTTGACCCCCCCTGTGGAGCGAGTCATTGATGAATCTTTAAACCCTGAAGTCTCTAGTCAACCAAAGACGGCTGATGCGCATGATGAAGATGTGGTGATTACTGCCACCGGCTTTAGAGAACCGGGAAGGCCCACTGTACTGGCTAAGCATTCTGCCAAGGAAGAACACATTGAACAACGTCAAGTCAGATTCGATGGTGCTGACTACTCCCAATTGAGTGCTAGCGAAGTTTTTTCTGGTTATCTTAGTCAAGTACACAGCAGCCGCGATCTGGAAGTAGATATGGTGAAGCAGATGCACCAGAAGTTTGAGGTATGAACTCTTTCTTTACTGGGTTATACTTACTATACCAGCCCCCAAGTCTACTGTTTATGATGAATATGATGGAGACTTTAAATGAACCATGAACATAAGTAATATCAGTTGGTAGAATCCTCAAAAATCCGATTTAATCCGTAGTCCCCAAGGGCCGGTTTAACCAGCCTCGATGAACCGGTCCTTTATATCTTATACTTGTATAGTCTTTCAATAGCAATATGCATTAGCCCCCAAGTGCCAAGTACTCTTGCTTGCAAAGTGCTTGGGACTTATTTACATAAGCCGCCATATAAATAAGCTTTCGGCAGACATTAGCCCCCAAGTGACAAGTGTTGTTGCTTGCAAAAGGCTTGGGACTAAATATTGTGTACTAATCTTTATGATTTTGATCCAGTATATGTGCAGACCACCACTGTTCAACTGCAATCAGAACTGTCTGAATTGAAGAATCGCCTGGAGCT
>NW_025249119.1:0-2271 GCF_018294505.1 Triticum aestivum | reverse complement strand
TAATTTGAATACTAAATTATTTTATATTTCTTCTGTATTAGTTAAGTAAAATCTATGGCGGGCAATACCGGCAGAGAGAGAGAAGAGGTATTGTTCGAGATCATATGCAGCCCTCGTAGGCTAGATGATCTGAATGAAGCAGATGACGGCTCCCAATATCTGAACAATACCGGGGAGGGTGATGATAAGATATTCGATCTTGACGATCGAGCTGATGAAGTCATGAACTATGATTATGATTATGATGACGCAGACAATGTTTATGATGACACATACAATGTTGATCTTGAAATAACAAAGACTACCGGCGAGGTATATTTATATAAGCAGGCATCTGGTGATCATCACATGTTTTTTTATTTGAAGATATATTAAGGAATCGATCTTTCTTCTTTCAGCCCTCCGAATCGAGAAAACCCGCTTCTACAGACAACAAGACAAAGCGAGGCCCGGGCAAAAAGTTGAAGGAGGGTGTAAAGTACAACATCGACTCCATCAAAGCTAATGGCGAACCCCTCACGCCTAAGAACATTGCGAACAAGTGGACTCGTCAGTGCGGAGTTCTTGTGAAGGACCAACTCCCGATCTCCATTCAAGAATGTAAAGAGCCAAAAACTAAACGCCCAGATGTTACTTGGGTCGACGACAGAGCAAAAAAAACTTTTGGGAATCTTTGATGGAACATTTCACCCTACTAGATTATTTCACTGATGCAGATGTGCAGAAAGTCAAGGACGCTGCTCTTAAGAAGATGGCAATTGCATTCAACACACACAAGAAAACTGTATGGGCCAACTACCTCGCTGCAGAAAGGAAGACTCTAGAATTCAAGGGAACACTGGAGAAGCAAAGAGAACACTGGCCCACTTTTGTGAAATTCAAGGAATCAGAATTATCTAAGGAACGGTCGAGAAAAAACAAGGCCAATGCCGCAAAAAAGATGCAGTTCCATAGGCTGGGTCCAGGTGGCTACACGGTGACAATGCCTAAGTGGGATAAGTCTGGGCAAGAGATGAAGGATGTAGGGGTCACTCCGGTTACTAGGAGCTGCCCCCAAGGTGCAGAACTTGGTTCTATGTGCATGGGGGGGTGTTGGACCCGAAGACATGCCTGGTTTCGAAGAAGGCAAGTCTAAAAGGAGCCGAACAAAAGATACTTGACGCAATAGAAGATGCTCGAAAGGGGGTGTTCACGCCCAACAGAGAGAACGACGAGCTTATGCGCGTCCTAGGAAATCCTGAACACCCGGGAAGAACACGAGGCAAGGGCATTATTCCCTGGTATGAGGGCTTTTCGGAATGGAACGACGACTACAAGACCCGTGCAAGAAAGAAGATGGAGGAGGAGAAGAAGAGGAAGCTGGAGGAGGAGCAGAGGAAGCAGGACGCAGGACGCCTTCAAGGCCTAGAAGCAAGGCACCCGGACTTGGCACTCAAATTCCAGCAGTAGCAGCAGCAGATCGACTCACTTAGCCAGGAAAGGGGGTCTCAGCAGTGGCAGCAGCAAGCGGATGATCGTCCAGCATTGGATAGCACCATCCCATCCATGCCGAGAAGCAGCGTTGGTTCCGCCCCAGGCGACACACTACTGGATATATACCCTGTGGATGGCATCATAGAGAACACTAACTGTGAGCTACACTCCAAAATGAAGAACATATCCATGAAGGTGGAGGACGTCGTTGCTTTTAAAATTACCCCCGAAGCAACCTTCCATTGCACCCCTCGATTTCAGTGCGTTATGCTCGTGTCTTGGTTGATGAAGTGGTGGACCCATATTCAGGGCTACAACTTGACATTCCTGGAGGTGACGACGAGCGCACACTGGGAGAGGCCATACATCGTATCATCATATGGAGAAAGGATTGCATCATCTTTCGAAGTCCACCGACACCGCGTCTGCCGACTCCTCCTCGAAGTCCGCCACCGAGTCAGCAGACTCCCGCTCCTCCAAGTCCATGAACGCGTGAGCCGACTCCTCCTCGAAGTCAGCCACCTCCTCCAAGTTCACGAACGCGTGAGCAGACTCCTGCTTCAAGTCCGGCAGAGCGCCAGGCCACTCCTCCTATTTCAAGTCCGACACCGTGTCAGGCTACACCTCCTGCTTCAAGTCCGGCACAGCGTCAGGCCACTCCTCCTGCTCCAACTCAGCCACGTCAGCCGTCTCTGCCGTCTCAATAATCGCAGAAGAGACACACCGCAGCTATGGTGCATAGCAGTACGATTCGAGGTAGTACAGGAAGTACAGGCGGAGACAAGCAATATATATATG
>NW_025249118.1:0-2271 GCF_018294505.1 Triticum aestivum | reverse complement strand
GCGGTAGAGGATGCAGTCATTAGGGCATGCATGTATCTTCTGCACCTCCAATCCGAGAGGGCATACGACCTTCTTTGCTGCGTATGTACTGTCGGGCAATTCGTTATCCTTTGGAAGCTTCTTCTTCAATATTTTCAATAGCTTCTCAAATCCTTTGTCAGGCACAGCATTCTCTGCCTTCCACTGCAGCAATTCCAGTACGGTACCGAGCTTTGTGTTGCCATCTTCGCAATTGGGGTACAACCCTTTTTTGTGATCCTCTAACATGCGATCAAACTTCAGCTTCTCCTTTTGACCTTCGCATTGCGTCCTTGCATCGACAATGACCCGGCGGAGATCATCATCATCGGGCACTGGTTCCTCTTGATCTTTAGCAGCTTCCCCCTTGCAGCATCATTGGGCACATCGTCTGGTTCCTCTTGATCTTCAGCAGCTTCCCCCGTTTGCAGCATCACCGTATTCAGGGGGCACATAGTTGTCATCGTCCTCTTCTTCTTCGCCGTCTTCCATCATAACCCCTATTTCTCCGTGCCTCGTCCAAACATTATAGTGTGGCATGAAACCCTTGTAAAGTAGGTGGGTGTGAAGGATTTTCTGGTCAGAGTAAGACTTCGTATTCCCACATATAGGGCATGGACAACACATAAAACCATTCTGCTTGTTTGCCTCAGCCACTTCGAGAAAATCATGCATGCCCTTAATGTACTCGGAGGTGTGTCTGTCACCGTACATCCATTGCCGGTTCATCTGCGTGCATTATATATAATTAAGTGTGTCAAAAACCATTACAGAACATCATGAGTAGATAATTAAGTGACCAAATTAATAGAAGTTCATCATCACATTAAAACCAAAGTACATACATAGTTCTCATCTAACAACATATATATAGCTCTCCAGAGCATCTAATTAATTAAACCATACATTGAAACTATGTAAAACATTTCAATGCGAAAACAAATGCGATCATAATCGCAACCAAGGTAACAATTGATCCAACGGCATAATGATACCAAGCCTCGGTATGAATGGCATATTTTCTAATCTTTCTAATCTTCAAGCGCATTGCATCCATCTTGATCTTGTGATCATCGACGACATCCTCAACATGCAACTCCAATATCATCTTCTCCTCCTCAATTTTTTTTATTTTTTCCTTCAAGTAATTGTTTTCTTCTTCAACTAAATTTAACCTCTCGACAATAGGGTCGGTTAGAATTTCCGGTTCAACCACCTCCTAGATAAATAAAATCTATGTCACGTTGGTCGGCATATTTGTCATAAACAATAAATGAACCAAATAGTTATAAAAAGATAATATATACCACATCCGAATCATAGACAGGACGAGGGCCGACGGGGGCGGATACCAAAACCATCGCACTATGTAATAAGAAGGAATAATAAAAGTAACAAAATTAGACTAGTATCTATCTAAAGTAAGAATTTTTTTCCTTTCAGAAAGAAGATAAGAACAAGAGGCTCACCACGGTGGTGTTGGCGACGAGATCGGCGCGGGCGATCGACGGCGGTGAGGACGGGGACGGGACGTGACGGACCGCTAAACCTAGACAAATCTCGGGGAAAATGGAGCTCGGAGGTCGAGTTTCGAGAGGAGAAAGATTAACTAGTGTGGCTCAGACATTTCATCGAACACCTCATGTGCATAGGAGGTGAGCTAGAGCACCCAAATGCCCTCCCCTCGCCGGCCAGAAAAACAGAGCACTGTGGAGTGCTCTGCTGTGGCGACGGGGTATATATAGGGAACTCATTGGTCCCGGTTCGTGGCACCAACCGGGACTAAAGGCCTTTGGTCCCGGTTTGTGGCACCAACCGGGACCAATGCCCCCCGTTTAGTCCCGGTTGGTGGCACCAACCGGGACCAAAGGCCTTGTGCTGCCCCGCGTCAAAAGTTTAGTCCCACCTCGCTAGTTGAGAGGGCTCGAGAGTGGTTTATAAGCGTTGTTGCGCCCACCCTCTCGAGCTCCTCTCAACTGCAGGCTTTCGGGCCTAACCGGTCTCTTTGCCTGTGGGGCCTACTGGGCCTTCTGCGGGCCTGAATCCTGGCCCATGGATGGGTTTCAAGTCGTATTCATGCCGTGGTGGCCAAGTAGGTGGCATAATTTTTTTCTCTGTTTTTTTTTTCTCTTTTGCTTTATTTGTTTTGTTTTGTTTCTACTTACAACAAAAAACTTATTTATTTTATTTCTAATTACTTATGTATTTTACTTTAATTATTTTATTTTTATTTATTTTACTGCTGCTATTTTT
>NW_025249117.1:0-2271 GCF_018294505.1 Triticum aestivum | reverse complement strand
GAAACAGAATTAAGAACAACGAGGTGGTGAAACATAGAGCAAGTATTGTAGTACAAGGGTTCACGCAGATACCTAACTATTCTCCAGAGGTGGAATCTCTTTTCGATAAATTATATCATTGGCAGTACAAAATCATATATCTCTGCAGTTAATAGATGTAGTGATTACATATCCATGTGGATCACTAGATTCAGATGTAGATGGTTCCTGATGGAATCTCACTTCTGAATCGAAATGCAAAACGCAACATACATTGGGTAAAATCAATAAGTCACCATATGGCTCATTGTTGCCGGTACATTTGGTACAACGGACAAAGTGAGATCCTTTTACACACAAGGATAACTCCTACAATGATTACCCATACATGTTCAACATGTGGTCATCTAAATGCCGGAATTTGAGATGAAGTATTTGGGTAAAACCTCGAGCACCTTCACTCGTACATTATGGTACACCATGTTGTCTATATCCAGATTATATTGGAGAAATAGATTGTGGTCAAGTATTATCCATCCATAATTTCCATGGTTATTTGTTCTCTAAACGTAGTGAAAGATTCATCTAGACCATGAGGAGATGGAAACAAGATGTTGGGACCTATGGTTCCATATCACAATGCATGCATTGGATCCATCAAACACAATAGGTTGTGACTCAAGAATTTCTTTCGATATCTCCAATGCACCAAACATCTTGTCCTATCTTTCATTTTTAGAAAAATCTGGATACCAATATCATTGGATACACCGATGAGCTCCCTACTATGTCAGATCATAGACAAGCTTTGTGTTCCTGTTAGGTGTGGTAGTGATCCCATGAAAGTCTTCAATTCTGACCTTGTGGCTACATCCACCAAGCATTATCTAAATGGTAATGTTGCTTCTGTTTCCCTGATCCAAACAGGTTAGTAATATGAAATATCGCTATATTGCATATCTTGCAAGTCAAATCAATTGACTGATTAGTTCACCAAGCATCTACCAACTTCTATATTCTAGAAATATGTTCATGGAATTGGTATGTAACGGCTTTGGAATTGCCAAGAATTAGGGGGTTATATGATACGTCTCCAACGTATCTATAATTTTTTATTGTTCCTTGCTATTAACGTATCATTCTTGGATGTTTTATACTCATTTACTGGCAACTTTATATCATTTTTTGCGACTAACCTATTGACATAGTGCCCAGTGCCAGTTGTTGTTTTCTGCTTATTTTTTACTTTGCAGAATATCAATACAAAAGGAAGTCCAAATTCCACGAAACTTTTTGGAGATTTTTTTTCTGGACAGCAGACACCCAAGGAACCAAAGAAGTGTACCAGAGGAGGCACGTGGGGCCCACTAGGCACCAGGGCGCGCCAGAAGGCACAGGCGCGCCCTGGTGGGTAGTGGGGCCCAAGGGAGGCTTCTCCACCGACTATCAGCTCTATAAATATTGTAAAATCCCCAAAATCCTAGGGGAGTTGACGAATCACAATTCCAGCCACCGCAAATTCCAGAACCATGGGATCCAATCTAGAGGCATGTTTCGGCACTCTGCCGGAGGGGTGAATTATCATGGAGCTGTTCTTGATCATCACCCTTGCCCCATCGATGACGCGTGTGTAGTTTACCATATACCTATGGGTCCGTTGGTAGAAGCTGCAAATAAACCGCATTTGATTTCTTCTCTCTTGAAATACCCATAATGTGATGTGCGTGTACACATAACTGAATACCAATGACAAGCTCAATCATTAGTGTTATTGTTATCTAATTGGAACATGGTTGCAATGTAACGAGTTGAGGAGGTACAAACATGGTGTTCATGAGTAAACATTGGGGATATTATGACCATAGGTTGTATTGAGTGTTAAAAACATGAGTACTTCTATGCTACACACAGTTCTCTTCATAGTTGATGAAATATTTCTTCAAGGGATTGGGCGCAAGTCCATTGGGTCAATGTAGGTCCATAGGATTCCTGAATGTTGCCGCACACTCACTAGAACTCTGAGCTTGTTTAATGCTTCAGGCCTAGTAGATGATTTTTTTTCAACTGAGTCCATCGGTTAAATTCTACTATGTTTGATGAACTCATCTGCATGAGAGAACAATGATTGAGCCGTGCAAGGGGTTGGAATGACGCGGTATATCCTAGAAGAGAACTCGGTGCACTGCGATAAATGACCACACCCTCTTCATCTCCATCTTCCTTGGCCATCCCACCACCCATATTTTCAGTGCTGATGTCACTTGAATTGGCTACCACCTCCATTGTATGAGG
>NW_025249116.1:0-2271 GCF_018294505.1 Triticum aestivum | reverse complement strand
ACTAGTATGCCTCTACTTGACTAGCTCATTAATCAAAGATGGTTATGTTTCCTAACCATAGACATGTGTTGTCATTTGATTAATGGGATCACATCATTAGGAGAATGATGTGATTGACATGACCCATTCTGTTAGCCTAGCACTTGATCGTTTAGTATGTTGCTATTGCTTTCTTCATGACTTATACAAAGTTCCTGCAACTATGAGATTGTGCAACTCCCGTTTACCGGAAGAACACTTTGTGTGCTACCAAACGTCACAACATAACTGTGTGATTATAAAGGTGCTCTACAGGTGTTTCTGAAGGTACATGTTGGGTTGGCATAATTCGAGATTAGGTTTTGTCACTCCGATTGTCGGAGAGGTATCTCTGGGCCCTCCCGGTAATACTCATCACCTAAGCCTTGCAAGCATTGTAACTAATGAGTTAGTTATAAGATGATGTGTTACAGAACGAGTAAAGAGACTTGCCAGTAATGAGATTGAACTAGGTATTGGATACCGACGATCAAATCTCGGGCAAGTAACATACCGATGACAAAGGGAACAACGTATGTTGTTATGCGGTTTGACCGATAAAGATCTTCGTAGAATATGTAGGAACCAATATGGGCATCCAGGTTCTGCTATTGGTTATTGACCGAGAATAGTTCTAGGTCATGTCTACACTCGAACCCGCAGGGTCCGCACGCTTAACGTTACGATGACAGTTTTATTATGAGTTTACAAGTTTTTGATGTACCGAAGTTTGTTCAGAGTCCCGGATGTGATCACGGACATGACGAGGAGTCTCAAAATGGTCGAGACATAAAGATTGATATATTGGACGACTATATTCGGACACCGGAAGTGTTCCGGGTGATTTCGGAGAAAACCGGAGTGCCGGAGGGTTACCGGACCCCCCGGAGAGTTAATGGGCCACATGGCCCTTGGTGGGAAGAGAGAGGGGCGGCCAGGAAAGGCCGCGCGCCCCCTCTCCCGCTGGTCCGAATTGGACTAGGAGGGGGGGGGGGCTGCGCCCCCCTCTTTCCTTCCCCTCCTCTCCCCCTTCCTTCCCCTCCTAGTAGGAGTAGGAAAGGAGGAGTCCTACTCCTACTAGGAGGAGGACTCCTCCTCCTGGCGCGCCCAACAAGGGTCGGCCGGCCTCCCCCTCCCTCCTTTATATACGAGGGCAGGGGGCACCCCATAGACACACAAGTTGATCTACGGATCGTTCCTTAGCCGTGTGCGGTGCCCCCCTCCACCATATTCCACCTCGGTCATATCGTCGCGGAGTTTAGGCGAAGCCCTGCACCGGTAGAACATCATCATCGTCACCACGCCGTCGTGCTGACTGAACTCATCCCCGAAGCTTTGCTGGATCGGAGCCCGGGGATAGTCATCGAGCTGAACGTGCGCTGAACTCGGAGGTGCCGTACGTTCGGTGCTTGGATCGGTCGGATCGTGAAGACGTACGACTACATCAACCGCGTTGTCATAACGCTTCCGCTTACGGTCTATGAGGGTACGTGGACGTACACTCTCCCCTCTCGTTGCTATGCATCACCACGATCTTGCGTGTGCGTAGGAATTTTTTTGAAATTACTACGTTCCCCTACAGTGGCATCCGAGCCTGGTTTTATGCCTTGATGTTATATGCACGAGTAGAACACAAGTGAGTTGTGGGCGATACAAGTCATACTGCTTACCAGCATGTCATACTTTGGTTCGCCGGTATTGTGAGATGAAGCGGCCCGGACCGACATTACGCGTATGCTTACGCGAGACTGGTTTCACCGTTACGAGCACTCGTGCTTAAAGGTGGCTGGCGGGTGTCTGTCTCTCTCACTTTAGCTGAATCGAGTGTGGCTACGCCCAGTCCTTGTGAAGGTTAAAATAGCACCAACTTGACAAACTATCGTTGTGGTTTTTATGCGTAGGTAAGAACGGTTCTTGCTAAAAGCCCGTAGCAGCCATGTAAAATTTGCAACAACAAAGTAGAGGACGTCTAACTTGTTTTTGAAGGGCATGTTGTGATGTGATATGGTCAAGACGTGATGCTATATTTTATTGGATGAGATGATCATGTTTTGTAACCGAAGTTATCGGCAACTGGCAGGAGCCATATGGTTGTCGCTTTATTGTATGAAATGCAAACGCCCTGTAATTGCTTTATTTTATCACTAAGCGGTAGCGATAGTCGTAGAAGCAATAGTTGGCGAGACGACAACGATGCTACGATGGAGATCAAGGTGTCGCGCCGGTGACGATGGTGATCATGATGGTGCTTCG
>NW_025249115.1:0-2271 GCF_018294505.1 Triticum aestivum | reverse complement strand
CATGCAGACATGACCGAGATGCCTCTCCGATCAATAACCAATAGCGGGATCTGGATACCCATATCGGCTCCCACATGTTCCATGATGATCTCATCGGATGAACCACGATGTCGGGGATTCAATCAATCCCGTATACAATTCCCTTTGTCCATCGGTATGTTACTTGCCCGAGATTCAATCGTCGGTATCCCTATACCTTGTTCAATCTCGTTACCGGCAAGTCTCTTTACTCGTTCTGTAACGCATGATCCTGCTCCTTGGTCACATTGAGCTCATTATGATGATGCATTACCGAGTGGGCCCGGAGATACCTCTCCGTCATGCGGAGTGACAAATCCCAGTCTCGATTCGTGCCAACCCAACAGTCACTTTCGGAGATACATGTAGTGCACCTTTATAGCCACCCAGTTATGTTGTGACGTTTGATACACCCAAAGTATTCCTACGGTATTCGGGAGTTGCACACTCTCATGGTCTAAGGAAATGATACTTGACATTAGAAAAGCTCTAGCAAACGAACTACGTGATCTTGTGCTATGCTTAGGATTGGGTCTTGTCCATCACATCATTCTCCTAATGATGTGATCCTGTTATGAACGACATCCAATGTCCATGGTCAGGAAACCACAACCATCTATTGATCAACGAGCTAGTCAACTAGAGGCTCACTAGGGACATGTTGTGGTCTATGCATTCACACATGTATTACGGTTTCCGGTTAATACAATTATAGCATGAACAATAGACAATTATCATGAACAAGGAAATATAATACTAACTATTTTATTATTGCCTCTATGGCATATTCCCAACAGTCTCCCACTTGCACTAGAGTCAATAATCTGGTTACATTGTGATGAATCAAACACCCTTAGAGTTCTGGTGCTGATGATGTTTTGCTCGTGAAAGAGGTTTTGTCAACGGATATGCGACATTCAGATCCGTATGTACTTTAGAAATATCTATGTCTCCATCTTGAATATATTCACGAATGGAGTTGAAGCGGCGCTTGATGTTCTTGGTCTTCTTGTGAAACCTGGGCTCCTTGGCAATGGCAATAGCTCCAGTGTTGTCACAGAAGAGAGTCATCGGGCCCGACGCATTGGAAATCACTCCTAGGTCGGTGATAAACTCCTTCATCCAGACTCCTTCCCGAGCTGCTTCCGAAGCAGCTATGTACTCCACTTCACATGTAGATCGCGCCACGACGCTCTGCTTGCAACTGCTGTTGGAGATATGCCCTAGAGGAAATCATGTGATGATGACATTTCCAAATGTATTCATGAGTACTTTGTATTGTCCTTGAACATCATCAATGATATGTATCAATAAGTACGTGACTTGTTTGTGGAACTATGTATTGTATGATTATTGTTCTAATGGTCCCTAGTTGATAAGGTTGTGCGGACACATATCCTTGACTAGTATACGACTCGGTTGATGACTATGTTTCACAAGTCATGTGCATGGAGATGCTAAACCGATAGTATGGGCTCGGGGATGGAGATCACCGAGCCGGATAGACCCACTTTGAGACACAGCGAGATATAGTCATCTGTTAGTCTCAAGTGCAATGTCTATGCCATGTCCTAGACCTGAGGTCCTCGCATGTTCTCGGGATGAGGATCGACTCACTTAGGGTCTATCAAACGTTACTCCGTAACTGGGTAGTTATAAAGGTAGCTTTCGGGTGAGTCGTGAGACATGCCGCGAGACATGGTTGACCAAGATGGGATTTGCCCCTCCTATTTGGAGAGATATTCTCTGGGCCCTCTCGAGTGATCAGATTCGGAAAGCATGGCCATCGACTTGGGTTAAGTGTCAACCTAGTTCGGGAATCTGTATCATGGTTTCGAGAAGAGAGGTCGAGCTAACACAAGGGTGACAAGTAATCGCCTTGAGCTCGACAACAGATATCGTGAGGCAAAAGGAATGTTGCATATGCCACATTGTTGAGGTTCGTCAAATGACTTTACGCCCACATGGGAGTTGGCACGTTCTGCTAGGAGCCGCTACCAACTATCGACTCTGGTCGTGTCCATGTGTACGTGAACCTATAGGGTCGCACACTTAAGGGGTTGCAGCCCATTCGGATTGGATAAGAGTGGAAAATGGATGTGGACTCCTAGTGGGCTCAAGTGTTGAGCCCACCTCGGAGGTCTTTATAAAGGGCAGTGGGCACACCACTTAGGGTTGATCGAATTGAACCCTGGTTCGCCACCGCCACTCCCCACGCCCATGCCGCGCGACCGGACCTAGCAGTCCGCCGCT
>NW_025249114.1:0-2271 GCF_018294505.1 Triticum aestivum | reverse complement strand
GTCGAGAAGCTCTTGTACTTGACGCATAATCTCCTTCGTCTCCTCTGGATTGGTACGGTATGGTGCACGGTTTGGCAGTGAAGCACCGGGAATTAAGTCAATCTGATGCTCAATCCCTCGAATAGGCGGTAATCCTGGTGGCACGTCTTGTGGAAAGACGTCAGCGAACTCCTGCAAAATGTTAGTGACAGCAGGAGGCAAAGAGGAAGGCACGTCCTCGAATGAAAATAATGCCTCTTTGCACACAAAAGCATAGCAAACAGATTTGCTGAAATCTAGCTCATCAATATCAGATTTGGTGGCAAATAAACATGCACTTTTCAATTTAATTTCAGAAGCAACACTAGATGGTTTATTATTAGTCTTCATTTGTTGCTCAAATTCTTTTGCCACAATCTGATTTTCACTCTTATTCGTCTCCTGTTTTGCTTTATTAGCTCTATTAATATCATCTTTCAAAATGGAATCAGGAGTCATAGGAAGCAAAGTAATATTTTTATCCTGATGAACAAGAGTATAGTGATTATTTCTACCATGGTGTACAGAATTTTTATCAAATTGCCATGGTCTACCAAGTAATAAGGAACATGCTTGCATAGGTACCACATCACAATCAACATAATCAGCATATGTAGAGATACTAAAATGCACACGAACAGTACGTGTTACCTTAACCTTGCCGCTGTTGTTGAACCATTGGATGTAGTAAGGATGTGGATGTGGTCTTGTGGTGAGAGGAAGCTTCTCCACCATCTCCATGCTAGCCAAGTTGTTGCAGCTCCCTCCGTCTATGATGACGCGCACAGAACGTTCCTTCACAACTCCCTTGGTATGGAACAAATTGTGCCTCTGATTTTGCTCAGCTTGTGTGATCTGCACACTCAAAACACGTTGAGCAACTAAACATTCATACCTGTCAGCGTCTTCAGGAGCCATGTATTGCGTCTCATGATCAGAATCATCTCCACCATGTTCTTCACGTGTAATAAGAGCCAATGTCTCCTCATCATAGTCACTAGCGGACTCATATCCACCATCCGCGATAGCAATCATCACATGCGGAGATTTGCATTCTCTCGCATAATGACCTCCTCCCTTACAACGACGACAAATAATATCACTTGTGTGCCCTGTTGATGCCATGGAAGAAGAAGAACGCTGTGCAGGCCCCGCAGGTGCGCTCTTGGCAGATAATGGTGGTTGTGCCTGTTTTCTTGTATCACAGCTGGAGGTGGCACCGGATGGAGGTGCTGGTGCAGTTGAAGTAGAAGATGCACGTGGTGTCCATGATGAAGGTCGGCCTGCAGAAAAGTTAGTTCGCCCCAATGCTTGTTGATCCTGCACTTCACGTTCAGCTTTACAAGCAAGATGGAATAAACGTGATAGAGGCGGGGTGTCCCGATCTTTCAATGAGATGATAACTATCGATTTGGTGGAGACGACTTTGACGATCCGACTACAAACGTGCACGACGTTGCACCTTAGCAATCGCTAAACCAATCTCCTGAGGTTACTAACGATGCCGGAAGCACGGTCAGCCTGACCACGAAGGTCTATTCCTGCAAGCAACCGAAGAACAAGCAAGAATATGATAAAGCAATCTGAATATTGCAAATATATATGAGGTATTGATAAAGGTGGGGATCCGTAAGCGGTCTTGGTCTGGTCATTGGACACAAACGAAGTACACGAAGTTGCAATGGCTAACTTTTAACTAAACAAATCCCAAGGAAAAGCTACTAGATGGATCTACTTATATAGGAGCAAGGGGTGGAGGCCAAGGAGGTGGGAGGACGTCCCAAGGAAGCCTAAAACTAAATCTAGGTCGTACAAGGCCAATGGGCCCAAGTGGAGGTGATGTAACACCTTTGGACTTGTAGTTTGACTCGGATTCTGCTGCAGCATCAGATTGTTTCGTCCACAACTCAACGCTCCGGACGAATTTGAAGGTGATTCCAATTGGGTTGGAAAGTGCACGAAATCTAGTTTCCAACAAAAAAAGAATCACCCAATTCGGAGTCCGTATGAAAAACTTGTGTGCGTTTTGAGTCAGGTGTGTCTGTGCAGTCCGAATCTGAATCCAGAACGTAAGAGACTTGGACTCTATCTTCTCTTGGGCCAAAAGTGACGTGAGAGAACTTTTTGGACAGCAAATAAACATCTCTTTCTTCCTTATCTTCATATGTGGATTGTACAAATGTCCCATACACCTGCAATTAGACAAAACACAAAAGTGTGTGAAGTATTTTTGTTCTGGATAACATAAATAGA
>NW_025249113.1:0-2272 GCF_018294505.1 Triticum aestivum | reverse complement strand
GTTTCTTGGACTATTACTCTGTTTTGTGGTCCCGGAGTCATTTCCATGATTGACGAACCCCGGGGTGCGTTTACATGTCGGTCATCAACACTCACATATTTGCCTGATTCTTGTCCATTTCATGCAATATTACTCAGCGTTTTGCGGACCCAGAGCGATTTCCATGATTGATGAACCCCGGGGTGCGTTTATGTGTCTGTCGTCAACTCTCACAGTTTTGTCCAATTCTGACCCGTTTCGTGGACTATTACTCAACGTTTTGGGGTCCCAAAGCGATTTTCATAGTTGTTGAACCCCAAGATGTGCTTACGTGTTGGTCATCAACACTTGCAGTTGTGGCCGATTCTGGCCCGTTTCATGGTCTATTACTCACCGTTTTTGGGCCCCAAAGCGATTTCCATGGTTGTCGAACTCCAAGGTGCGCTTACGTGTCGCTCATCAACAATCAAAGTTCGGGCTGATTCTGGCCCGTTTCTTGGACTATTATTCTGTTTTGGGGTCCCGGAGTCATTTCCATGATTGACGAACCTCGGGGTGCGTTTACGTGTCGATCATCAACACTCACATATTTGGCCGATTCTTGTCCGTTTCGTGGACTATTACTTGCCGTTTTGGGGACCCAGAGCGATTTCCACGATTGATGAACCCCGGGGTGCGTTTATGTGTCAGTTGTCAACATTCACACTTTTGTCCAATTCTGACCCGTTTCGTGGACTATTACTCATCGTTTTCGGGTCCCGAAGCGATTTCCATAGTTGTTGAACCCCAAGGTGTGTTTACGTGTTGATCATCAACACTCGTAGGTTTGGCCGATTCTGGCCCGCTTCATGCTCTATTACTCACCATTTCGGGGACCCGGAATGATTTCCATGGTTATCGAACTCCAAGGTGCGCTTACGTGTCGATCATCAACAGTCGCAGTTTCGGCCGTTTCTTGCCCGTTTCATGGACTATTACTCACCGTTTTGGGGTCCCAAAGCGATTTTCGTTTCACGGACTATTACTCCCCGTTTCATGCACTATTACTCAGCGTTTTGGGGACCCAGAGCGCTTTCCATGATTGATGAACCCCGGGGTGCGCTTATGTGTCTGTCGTCAACACTCACAGTTTTGTCCAATTCTGACCCGTTTTGTGGACTATTATTCACCGTTTTGGGGTCCCGAAGCGATTTCCATAGTTGTTGAACCCCAAGGTGTGCTTACGTGTCGGTCATCAACAATCACAGTTTTGGCCGATTCTGGCCCGTTTCTTGGACTATTACTCTGTTTTGTGGTCCCGGAGTCATTTCCATGATTGACGAACCCCGGGGTGCGTTTACATGTCGGTCATCAACACTCACATATTTGCCTGATTCTTGTCCATTTCATGCAATATTACTCAGCGTTTTGCGGACCCATAGCGATTTCCACGATTGATGAACCCCGGGGTGCGTTTATGTGTCTGTCGTCAACTCTCACAGTTTTGTCCAATTCTGACCCGTTTCGTGGACTATTACTCAACGTTTTGGGGTCCCAAAGCGATTTTCATAGTTGTTGAACCCCAAGATGTGCTTACGTGTTGGTCATCAACACTTGCAGTTGTGGCCGATTCTGGCCCGTTTCATGGTCTATTACTCACCGTTTTTGGGCCCCAAAGCGATTTCCATGGTTGTCGAACTCCAAGGTGCGCTTACGTGTCGCTCATCAACAATCACAGTTCGGGCTGATTCTGGCCCGTTTCTTGGACTATTATTCTGTTTTGGGGTCCCGGAGTCATTTCCACGATTGACGAACCTCGGGGTGCGTTTACGTGTCGATCATCAACACTCACATATTTGGCCGATTCTTGTCCGTTTCGTGGACTATTACTCGCCGTTTTGGGGACCCAGAGCGATTCCACGATTGATGAACCCCGGGGTGCGCTTATGTGTCAGTTGTCAACATTCACACTTTTGTCCAATTCTGACCCGTTTCGTGGACTATTACTCATCGTTTTCGGGTCCCGAAGCGATTTCCATAGTTGTTGAACCCCAAGGTGTGTTTACGTGTTGATCATCAACACTCGTAGGTTTGGCCGATTCTGGCCCGCTTCATGCTCTATTACTCACCATTTCGGGGACCCGGAATGATTTCCATGGTTATCGAACTCCAAGGTGCGCTTACGTGTCGATCATCAACAGTCGCGGTTTCGGCCGTTTCTTGCCCGTTTCATGGACTATTACTCACCGTTTTGGGGTCCCAAAGCGATTTTCGTTTCACGGACTATTACTCGCCGTTTCGTGCACTATTACTC
>NW_025249112.1:0-2272 GCF_018294505.1 Triticum aestivum | reverse complement strand
TACAAGATGCATCAAATTATTTCTCCAACTTTTTGAGAATCCTTGAGCTTATTGCCTTGCAGTTCTTTGCCACATAAATACTCCCTACGGATAATTCCTCACACTTATCGAGTATCTATTCTTCCCTCGTTGTTCATGTTATTCACAAGATACATTGAGATGTTGTCTAATCTTTCGGTAATTCTCTTCCCGCGGTTGCTCTGCAATTGTGTGCTTGCAATTTGGCCGCGTTCCTTTAAGACCCGCAATATTCATTTAGTATCCTTTGTCACTACCATTTTGAGTCCATTGATTCAATAAGTTGTGAATGCTCGCAATCCTCAATCAGATCCTACGATTCATCCTTCTAGCTCAGACGTCATTTTGAACTGGAGCTGGATCTCGACCAATCAAATTGCCATTGATTGTACCCCAAAACCTACTCAACTTATCCACCCTTAATCAGAGTGTTTGCTTCTGATCCCTTGAATTGGAAATCATAGTTCCTTTGCAGTTGGTCTTTGAATTAGGCAGTTGTTTTGATAATCCAATGCCTTTGCATTGTTTCTTCCTCTGGTTGTGTGCCGATGCTCACATCAGCTCCATTATGGACCGTCTGATTCTTTGCTGAATTATCATCCGACAGTGTCCTTGGTATACAAAAAACCTCAAGAAGTTCTTTCCCTGACACATAATACCATTGATAAATCCTATTCTCTAATTTGTCCAACCATGCTCGACTCTTGAGCTGGTGATGTTTACTCTTGAAGCTTGCGGTATATGTTTCTAAGATGCCCTGATGGGTTGAACCTATTGTTGGGGAACGTTGCAGAAAATAAAAAATTTCCTACGGTTTCACCAAGATCCATCTATGAGTTCATCTAAGCAACGAGTGATAAGAGTGCATCTACATACCTTTGTAGATCGCGAGCGGAAGCTTTCAAGAGAAAGGGGATGATGTAGTCGTACTCTCCGTGATCCAAATCACCGATGACCAAGTGTCAAACGGACAGCACCTCCGCGTTCAACACACATACGGAGCGGATGACGTCTCCTCCTTCTTGATCCAGCAAGGGGGAAGGAGAGGTTGAGGAAGAAGACTCCATCAGCAGCACGACGGCGTGGTGGTGGTGGAGAGGCAGTACTCCGACAGGGCTTCGCCAAGCACTTAACGGAGGAGGAGAGATGTTGGGGAGGGGAGGGGTTGCGCCTTGGATCATTTGTTCAGCCCTCCCCTCGCCCCTCTATTTATAGGGGAAGGGGGAAGGGGGGCGGCCCCATCTAGATGAGATCTAGAGGGGGGGCGGCAGCCAGGGAGGGGGCTTGCCCCCCAAGCAAAGGGGGGCGCCCCCTTTAGGGTTCCCCCCCAACCCTAGGCGCAAGGGCCCAAGGGAGGGCGCGCCCAGCCCTCCAGGGGCTGGTTCCCTTCCCCCTACGGCCCATGAGGCCCACCGAGAGAGGTGGCCCCTCCCGGTGGACCCCCGGAACCCCTCCGGTGGCCCCGATACAATACCGATATGCCCCCGAAACTTTGTGGTGACCGTATGACAACTTCCCATATATAAATCTTCACCTCCGGACCATTCCGGAACTCCTCGTGATGTCCGGGATCTCATCCGGGACTCCGAACAACATTCGGTAATCACATACAAGTCTTCCTAATAACCCTAGCGTCACTGAACCTTAAGTGTGTAGACTGAGGGAGTCCTAGATTAGGGGGTGTCCGGATAGCCGGACTACCATCATCAGCCGAACTGTCATCGGCCGGACTATCATCATCGACCGGACTCCAAGCCTATGAAGATACAAGATTGAAGACTTCGTCCCGTGTCCGGATGGGACTTTCCTTGGCGTGGAAGGCAAGCTTGGCGATACGGATACGTAGATCTCCTACCATTGTAACCGACTCTATGTAACCCTAGCCCTCTCCGGTGTCTATATAAACCGGATGGCTCTAGTCCGTAGGACACAACAACAACCATTACAATCATACCATAGGCTAGCTTCTAGGGTTTAGCCTCCTTGATCTCGTGGTAGATCCACTCTTGTAAACATCCACAATATCAATATCAATCAAGCAGGACGTAGGGTTTTACCTCCATCAAGAGGGCCCGAACCTGGGTAAAACATCGTGTCCCTTGTCTCCTGTTACCATCCGCCTAGACGCATAGTTCGGGACCCCCTACCCGAGATCCGCCGGTTTTGACACCGACATTGGTGCTTTCATTGAGAGTTCCTCTGTGTCGTCACCGATAGGCTTGATGGCCTCTTCAATCGACAACGACGCAGTCCT
>NW_025249111.1:0-2272 GCF_018294505.1 Triticum aestivum | reverse complement strand
GAATGATCCCGCCATTTTTGAAATTACATGAAAACGGCTAGGAATCAGACAAAACCATCACCATGAAAAAGTTTCGAATTTTCCGTCGCTTTTCAGCGGTATATTATTTCTCCAATTCCGATAAAGTTTATAAAAACTACGGCAAAAATACATTTTTAGCCATTTTTAAAATCGACTTAAAACAGTAAGGAATTGAGAGAAACAATATATATAAAAAAGTTTCGCATTTCCTCATGCTTTCCAATGCCATATCATTTGTTGCATTCGGACGTACAGTTAAAAAATTAGCTTGAAAATACAAATGCGGTAGGACTTGGACCATTTTCTAAATTACTCTTAAACCATTCAAACTTAGAAAAAAACTTTCAAGATGAAAGAGTAGCGCATTTTCATAAGCTTTCCAATGCCATATCATATGCCTCAATCGGATTAGCCGTTTAGAAATGACATCGAAAAAACAAACTCAGCTGTTCGGTTTACGAAATTTTATGTTTTTCAAATTACTCTTTAACCATAGGGAATTAGAACAAACTTTCAACATGTGGAAGGAGCGGTTTTGCAGCAGATTTCCAACGCCATATTATATGCCTCATTCCGATAAATGGTTTAGAAATGCGATCGAAATTACGATTCATGTTTTTTGTGTGAAGAAAAACGGTTTTCAAAACTGCTCTTAAACCGCTTACATTTTGCGAAAAATTTAACTTGGGTCATGATACTCGTGTCCATAGCTTTCCAACAGTATATAGCAGGCCCTATTTGGGACATGTTGCGGGAAGTTCAACCTAGCACAGGGGGAAGTTCAGGTCGAACAACTCAGGCAGTAAAATTGCAAAAAACGTGAGTTCTTCACGACCCGAGTGCAAAATCCGCCTATGAGCGAGATTCCTATCTAAAATGAGTATTTAGTTGCTAAACGGTTTAGAAATGCGATTGAAAATATGATCCACATTTTTTGTATGAAGAAAAAACGGTTTTCAAAATTTCGATAAAGGTCTGGTTCGTACAGAGGGAAGTTTAGGCGCGTGTACAAACAAAAATACGTCACAGAAGTTCAACGTGAAAATAACACGAAGTTCAACTACTACGCTGAATGAATTTCAGATGAAAAACTTACAAAATCATCGCGAGTATGAAAAAATGATCAACACGGGAAAGTTGTGTGTTTACAGCAGCTTTCCATCGGTATATCACCCGCTCAATTCCCGTGAGTGGGATGGAGAGCTACAAGCAGTGGATGAAGATCTACGAGCAAAAAAATCACATGAAAAAACAGAGTGAAGTTCAGGTACACGCAACGAGAAGTTCAGGTTCTTCACGCGGTGCATTTTCGAAGAATCTGTTTCGCGATAGAGGCAGAACGAATGATCCCGCCGTTTTCGGAATTACTTGAAAACGGCTAGGAATCACCGAAAACCATCAACATGAAAAAGTTTTGCATTTTCCGTAGCTTTTCAACGGTATATTATTTGCCCAATTCCGATAAAATTCGTAGAAATTACTGAGAAAATACGTTTTTCGCCATTTTCGAAACTGACTTAAAACCGTAAAGAATTGGGAGAAACAATACATACCAAAAAGTTTCGCATTTGTTCAAGCTTTCCAACGCCATATCATTTGCTACATTCGGACGCATGGTTAAAAAATTAGCTCGAAAATACGAACTCGGTAGGACTTGGACCATTTTCTAAATTACTCTTAAACCATTCAAAATTAGGAAAAAACTTTCAATATGAAAAAGTAGCGCATTTTCATAAGCTTTCCAACGCCATAGCATATGCCTCCACTGGATTAGCCGTTTAAAATTGACATCGAAAAAACGAACTCAGTTGTTCGGTTTACGAAATTTTACGTTTTTTTAAATTACTCTTTAATCATAGGGAATTAGAAAAAACTTTCAACATGTGGAAGGAGCGGTTTTGCAGCAGCTTTCCAACGCCATATTATATGACTCATTCCGATAAACGGTTTAGAAATGCGATCGAAAATACGATTCACGTTTTTTCTGTGAAGAAAAAACGGTTTTTAAAACTGCTCTTAAACCGCTTATATTTTGCCAAAAATTTAAGTTGGGTCATGATATTGGTGTCCATAGCTTTCCAACAATATATAGCAAGCCCTATTTGGGCAATGTTGCGAGAAGTTCAACCTAGTTCACAGAGAAGGTCAGGCGCGTTACTCAGGCAGTTCAGGTTGTGATCAGAATATTATTCTGATCCCGTGATCAGAATAGTGTTTATGTATATATATATTCTGATAACACTTCCACACT
>NW_025249110.1:0-2272 GCF_018294505.1 Triticum aestivum | reverse complement strand
GGCTTGAAGATGTAAAACTTGCCGGTTTATGATTACCACCATTGTCGGGTTATAAAAACTGATAATTCCGGGTCATGATTGTTGCCAACACCGGTTCATGATTGTTGCCAATGCCGGTTCATGATTATTGATGACGCCGGGTTGCAGACACAGGGTCATAATGATTGGTGACGCCGGGTCAATCCAGTTTGCTCAAAACAGAGAATTTGAAAATAGTTCTTCGATAATAATATAATACCTATAGCCCCCAAGTCTTGAGCATAACAAAGTGATGGCTTAAGACTTGCTTCAATATAAATACTGCCACTTAAGAAGAAATCCATGTTGTTCATCCCAGTCACTTAGTAAAAACTGGATACTCCATATTATGTAGCCCCCAAGTGCCGGGTTGTCATGCTTGCAGCAACCTGGGACTTTGTAATTGTCTTATACTCATAAAAACTTTAACCAGTGTAGCCCCCAAGGGCCGGGTCATTATGCAATAATGAGCAGGGACTTTGTAGGTATAATCATGTAGATTTGAGCAATGATGTGTAGCCCCCAAGGGCCGGCTCAGTAAGATAATATTGAGCTGGGACCTGATATATACTTCAATAAAAATAACACCATATGATGTAACCCCCAGCATGGGACTTGAATCCACGTCCGCAAGATTAAGAGCCTTGTGCTTTACCAACTGAGCAGTGGACCCTTTAATATAACGAATAAAAAGCTTTGTACCTTGAATTGTTGACATGAGCAATTGGTAGCCCTCAAGGGCCGGCTCATTATAATGTGATGAGTCGGGTCTTCAATAAGATGAGCAAAAAATGACTTTGCATTAGCCCCCAAGTGTCATGGTGCATGCTTGCAGCGACATGAGACTTGCATATTTGATGTAATCTCAACTTAAATAATGTAGCCCCCAAGTGCCAGGTTGTAAGCCTGCAGCAACTCGGGACTATTCCTTCAATTGTAGAACAAAAATCATATCCATTGATAATATGATAGCCATTGCGCTAAAGCGACTTGAAAACCTTAATCATAATACTGGTTATTGATAACCATAATAGAAATCCAGCCATGTTGGCTATTTGAATAATATACCAAGTGATTTATAAGCGCATAATTCCAATGGCACAATCCAAATATATGCTGGCGACTTATAGTCCAAAGCCAGGCCGGGTCAATAAACACCGGATTATAAGTGATTATGTACTGACAACTTGTAGTTGAAAGTCGAGTCGGGTTAATGAACACTGGGTTAATTTGATGACTGATAGTCATGCCGGGTCAATAGACACCGGTTCAACATAAAATTTATCAAAAGAGAAAAATCTTGACAAAGGCAAATAAAATCGTGTAGTCGAGGCTTTTTGAGGGCTGCCAGGCCCAAATTCGAGGCTTTTCATGGGCTGCCAGGCCGCTGAGTTAAACCATTTAGCAAAACCTTTTAAGATGGACCTCCAACTAACCAATCACCGTTTTAACTTTGACAAGTGCAGGGTCTCAATGAGAGTAACTGTCAAACGTTCGGATGGCCGTGCCAGGATGACATGGATAGGAGTGTCTTACTTGATGAAGGCAAGTTAACCCGGGGTTTTAGGTAAATATACTAGGCTTCCAAGCCGTGGGTCGATACCCAGCTACAAGGGTCCGTTCAAACTCCTTGGTATTTGACACAAGGAGCCCCCAAGTAACATGATGAGCTGTGCTCATTGGGTGCCTATGTTTGAGTTGTGCATAGCATCCAGACTCTCTTTGGCCCCTTGGGTGTGAAGCTCCCAAGCTTTGTTGTGATGTGATAGCCGGATTAATGGACAGGACTCCGCTTTGTCAGCTGAAGCCCCCATGTGCTATATTTTTGAGCTATGCTCGCCGGGTGCCTATGTTTGAGTTGTGCTGTGCAACAAACTCTCTTTGGCCCCTTTTGACTTTTCTGAGAACTCGAACTTTGCAAGAGATATTCCTTCTTGAACCGGGATGTTGAACCGGATAGTGAGAGCTTTATGGGAGATAGATTTCCCCTTGAACCGGGTTTTGAACCGGATTTTTTAGAGCTTCAAAGCTTCTTGATAGATAAATTTCCCTTGAACCGGATTGTAAACCGGATATTTGGAGAGCTTGAACGCTTTATGATAGAGATATGTGTCTTGAACCGGATTTTGAACCGGAATCCTTTCTGATGATCCGGAACTTTTTCATTGAGCCGGAATTTTGTCATATACTTTTTGAGCCGAAAATTCTCTGACGGCCTTTAAATTTTCATCAATATAACAGTAGCCTCCGGGAC
>NW_025249109.1:0-2272 GCF_018294505.1 Triticum aestivum | reverse complement strand
AGAGCTAAGATGGTAGGGTCTGTGTGCAAATGTTCTAAAAATCCACGTCCGCGGTGGAAGGCCCTTTTGACCTCAGCCCTGGAGTTGTGAGATGAGGCAGCCCTAAACCATTGCACATTGCATCGTATTGTAGCATACGATGATTACAATCTCATTTCGTTACTGAAGTTATTCATCAAAAACTGAATTTATGCCCGCAGAAGATGCCGGTTTCGGTAAATGTATAGGTGGAGAATAATTTTGATTGAGTTCAAAAAATTACAGTCAAGTTTTTAGAAACGAATAGGACAACAGCGGCTGGTATGATTCTAAAAAGGCCCGACGAAAGTGTTATATTTGCTACGTATAGGTTTTATTCGACTGCAATGATGGTTTGGAGGCCAAAATCCTTGTGTTAATGCAAGGCATGACACTAGCAATACAACATTCGGAAGGACCAGCGATTGTACAATCAAATTTTTTGGCGGCACTGGCTACTTTGCCTGGAGAGGGTTTGGTACGATCAGCTTATGGCCATCTTGTCTCTGAGATCAAGCACCTCATTACACTGGGAGTTTTTATTCCCATGAAGATTAAATAAGAACAAAATAGGGTAGCAGGGCGGCGCGTCATGGAGGCCGACCGCCCCGGGGGCGGCGCGCAGGGCGAAAGCCGTGGGTGGCAGCTAGGGTTTGGAGCGGTTAGGCTAATACCATGTTAGAAGGGAGAGAGAGGGATTGACGGAATATGATGGGTGTATTATTGAGCCTCGAGGGCGAGTAGCCTCTCCTAGAGATAAGGTAGGAGACGGTTAACAAATCCTCGATTACCAAATACATGTAACCCAAATATATCTCTAACGCTCTGTAGGTAGGATGGCAGCTGTTTTTGGCTGTGTTCTGGCCTCCTTCCAGGGAAAACACAGTTTTCACGTGAATTTTCCCCGAAGTGAAAAATGTGTTTTTCATTTTTCAGCACACAACAATTGACCAAGTAGATATTGAAAACATGCACAGAGCATTGCACATATAACAGCAACCATAATTTGAGACATGTATGGATCACGGCGCATGTATTGTTCGTTGATAGCCGTAGATGATGGAGCGATGTTGTTGACTACGAAGTTGGTGATGACATGATGTAGACGACGTTGAAGACGATGATGGTAGCGCCGCCTGACTTGGACGAAAGATGCCTTGTGGTGACAAACTTGACCGCGTTTCCCTTAGATCTGAGAAGTTGCCTACTTTTAGCACTAAAGTTGCCTCTTGTAGAATTAAAGTTGTGATGTTATATACCTCTATTTAGAAGTTGTTTTGTATCATTAGTTAGATGCTTATTGTTTCTAATTAGTTATTTTTAATGGAGTGAAGTTGCTTCTGTTTAGCACTAAAGTTGCCTCATCTAGCATCAAAGTTGCTTTTAAAAATATTAAAGAAATATATCCATGTGGAGTTTAGTTTTGAAAAGCTCGTCGCGACCTGACTAGCCAACTCATGTGTGTTTTCCATCATTATATCTGAAGATTTCAATGATATTTGTAGGCAACTTAACCAAAAATTAAGAATTTGCGTAGGTTTGTAGGCAATTGTCTGATCCGCCCTGCTATGAAACTTCTGATAACCCCCTATACAACTTCTCATCTAACACCGCGACCTGACTAGCCAACGACCATGTGCTGAGTAGCGTTGGCAACTTAAGACCCCTGATGGACAACTTTCGTGGTATTTTAGGCAATTGCAGATCACCCTCGGGAAGCTTCGTAGTGATGTAGGCAACTTCGTTTCGGAGGCAGACAACTAAAAAACCATGTTAGACAACTTTCCCACTTTATGATGAACAACTTTCACAATATGGTAGGTAACGAACTATGTAACCACCTATTACCTACACACTAAGTAGGAGGCTACTAGGCGAATCCACTTATACACATGGTGCAATTCTTCTAACATCGAAGTTGCTCATGTTTAGCACTAAACTTACCTCATCTAGCATCAAAGTTGTTGTTTTTTTAAATCATCAAAACATATTTATATGGGATCTAGTTTTCAAGAGCTCAACACAAGGAATGCAGCGGTGAAAACGGATCATCATTCGAACACGTAGTGTGAAAGTTATAGTTTTTTGAATTTTCTTGTACCAAAATCAATGCACGTTACGACATCGCTGGGTTGACACGGTTGGTCGGACAAGGTGAAGAAAAATCAACGCACTGTAATTGAAGAATCTTTCCTTATATAGAATAAGTTGGTGGCTAGTTTACCAAATCTGGAATCAGTTTGTTGCATCATTC
>NW_025249108.1:0-2272 GCF_018294505.1 Triticum aestivum | reverse complement strand
GCTTCCTAGCCAAGACGCTGCCGAATCTAGCCGTCCCCGCCATGGGGAATCCAGCCGGACGCCGCGCCCCTTGCCGCTGCACAGTCGACCCGCACAGCCGCCATGACGACCAGGGGAAGGAGGGAGAGATCCCGCCGCCGCCAGCGCCGCACGGGCTTCGCCTGGCGGACGCACTTCGGCGGCGGCGAGTTTTTTAAGCGAGTTACCATTGTTACCGGAAAATACCACTTGAAATTTTTTAAGCGAGTTTTGAATTCAAACTTTTTTGAACTCCATATACATTGGTGTTGAACACAAAGTTGTCAGAAACTTGCTACCGGCGTCGTGGTTGGACTTTTTTTGCATGATAATACGTTTCATTATAATAAAATAAAGATTCAGTTACAAGCCACGTAAACATCAACATTACAGGACTGAAAAGATAGGATAATCCTATGCAAAAAACCAGCGCATGTCCCTCTCCACTAAGAAAAAGGAGACAGATCACCTCTTCACACGAGCTCGATGCGGCTCCATCGCTGGTCAGTAGCTTTAGGGACCTTAAAAGTAGTTTGCTTGAAGCAAAACCATTGCCGTTGGAAGAATCAGACCGGGGCAACATGTCCCGGACACGGCATCGAACTCCAGAATTGACACACCCGCACGACTATGACGTCGGAGGAGGAAACCAGAACTGTTTGCCTTCAACCATAAACCCAGCACAAGATGCACCATCTTCCAGCTGTCACTTGCGTAGACAATCGTCTGCGCGTACTCCTGAGCGACAAAACCTCCCTACTCCACCATGATGTCTGAGATAACACCGTAGCATCAGGGACAGAGCAGAAGGAGAGACACACCTGATGGAGCCACCGCCGCCGCCTCGACGACACCATCCATTGACCCTAATGCCGCCGATCTAAAGGATCGGCAAACACACGATGCCATCAACTCCGAGACGCCGCCATGATGAGCACTGCCTGTGTGGGAGTGGAGTTAAGGCAGATTTATTCATCCGGGCGCCGCTCCCACCACCCCAACGACGCACCACGACCTACAAATCCAAACCCTAACTACAGAGCGGAGAAACGGGGTCTCCCTCCCTCCTGCGGCCGGAGCAGCAGCCGGAGGGAGAGGGGGCCCACGTCCTGGCTGGTGGAGATCGGTGGAAGAAGATCCGCCTTCCTAGTCGCCTGGTTGTGGCGGTGGCTAGGGCAGGGGAAAAACGCCTCGCGTCAAGAGCTAGCTAGACGCGTAGTGGTTGGACTTCTACACCCGTCCTTGCCTTGAGGTTGTGTACCGTACGGTAACCGAATTTACCACCTTGATCTGCACACACAGAAGACCTTCCATCAAACCGAAACACATGGATTTCAGATCTTTTGGAGAAATTTCAGACCTCATTTGCAAGACACTTTTTTTTTGCAGATCTCATTTGCAAAACACGGCTTCAAGTTTCAAGCCGATTTAGGATTCATAGACTAAATTAACCACAAATATGCATACCGAAATTTTATGAATTTCGCCGAATTTTCACCAAGCCTGCCAAACACGAGCTCTCGATCAAATACGTAAGATGAAATTAATCTTTGTATTAGGTTTCAGATTGCCCGCCAAACACTAGCTGTCTTTTTTTACTTTTCATGTCGATGGAAATGCAGGAACGTCTCGAAGAAGCCACAGATCATCGGCCGCGAGAAGGAACAATCGAAACTGAAAGAAAAGCTTTTGAACTCCGATGCGCATCTTGAAGTGATATACGTCCTTGGCGAGAGCGGCGTGGGCAGGACGATGCTCGTGAACAGCGTCTGCCAGAAATCAACCATCAGAGATCAGTTCGAGGTATCCGCTATGGTGAAGGTACATAGGAAGGCGGGTGTATGCAACATACTCAAATCGATCTGGGAGAATTTGAAGAATACCCAGAGTGTTGAAGAGCAAGACAATATCGAGCAGCCCGGTAGAAGCATTGTGGAGATAGTGAAGCGTCATCTTGCCGGACGGCGCTACCTGGTCGTCATCGACGGCAGGGAGATGACCATCACGGACTGGAACGCGGTGATCCATGCCCTGCCTAATGAAGAAACCAGCAGCCGTGTAGTGCTGATCACAAAGAAGAAGCCGCATTTTCTGAACCATGTGAAGCACTACCACGAAGATACCATCGAGCTCAAGGGCCTGCAATACGAGGACTGCAAGGAGTTATTCCAAACGAGGCTCCACGGCGGGGAAGAGGAAGAGGCAGAGAGGGATGACTACTACAAGCAAGTCCATAACATCACGGGTGGCCTGC
>NW_025249107.1:0-2272 GCF_018294505.1 Triticum aestivum | reverse complement strand
GAGCTGTTGCAGGCGTCGTACCCAGCCTTTCTCACCTCCACAACATTGTGCACGGTGGTGGAGTACTGAAACTGGAGCTCATCGCCGATGATGAACCTAGTTCTCGAAGCCCACAAGGTGTAGTTGGTCTGTTGGTCCCATGATCCGGCCGGCGCGCCCACCGTGTGACTGGCGCCGAGTACCATCCTGAGCATGGCCACGGCCACGGTGACCAGGATAAGAACTTTAGCCCCCATGGATTAAACTAGCTAGCTAACTGAAAAGATCGGAGCTAGAAGCTAGCACTAGAGAGAATTTTGATAGGATCCAAAGAAGTTGCAGAGAGAAATGGCTGCACGATGGAATGTGCTGTAAGATCGTTGATGCCACTATGTCGAAATATATAGGCCATGGACTGGTTCGAGCTAGGATCATCAGGTGTAAGCGCGTTCATCAGGTGAGGTATGGTAGGTCTAAGATGCATGAATATGAGTAATAGTACTCCCAGATGAATTTAGAAACATGTTGGTGCGTGCATGCTTGGCTCGCCTATTATACTATGATAATCTAATAATGATGACGATGGGATCCGTAGCCGAGAGTAGACTGGGTCTGGCGGCAAACCCTCTGGCTGCTATCGATCTGGTGCCCTAGCGTGTTAAACATTAATTATTTGAACATAATCTTTGATTGAAGTTATGGACGTATTGGTGCGCGTGTGCATATTCCTACCGCACGATAATTGATTTATTAAGATGTATGTCACTGTAAAAATTGGAAAATATAGAACGTAATCATCTTTTCTCAAGAGTACACAAATTACGTACCATAGCTTTATTATATACTCCCTCCGTTCCAAATTAGTTGACTTGAATTTGTCTAAATACAGAAGTATCTATACTTGTTTAGTGTCTAAATACATCCGTGTCTAGGTAAATATGGATCAAGTAATTTGGAATGGAGGGAGTAGAAGGCAGGATAACACTTACAAAAAGGGAAGTAATAGGCGTTGGTCGACTAAATTTGATCAAGATCGGTCACCATGCGTGCCATTGTAATGGGCCATCAAGGACAGTTGGTTTCACGAATCGTTCTCTCTCTCTCTCTCAAAAAGCTTTCGCCCCCTTTATAGGTAAAGGCATAAACAACCAAACCGGTACAAAATGACCCGATAAAAGGCATTGAGGGGAACCTCATAAGCTGATCTAAAGAAAACCGAGAACACTAAAAACACACTAAGTGCAACTAAACGCCTCGAGCTAGCAGCCCAGAAGAAGCACATGAAACCCACCACCGTGCAAGAGGAAAACCGACCCCCACCAGCGACGCCCCCAGGTGAGTAATGACACAAAGCATCGCTGCCGAAGCTAAGAAAGGTTTCACCCTAAGAGTTGGACGGCAAGGAGATGTCCAAGGCGACGCTTCAAGAGGAATACAACACCCGCAGGCCTTGTCGCTGTTGGCGCCGGAGCGCAAACCTTTCGGTCGACCACAACTCCCAACACTTCGAGGAAACTCTAACGGGGACCCCACCATGACGGAATGGGAGTACCGGACCCAGATCAGCGCAAAGCTTCCATTGAAGTCATCTGCTACACCAGCATCACCCATGACCGTGCACCTAGCCACCCACAGGGCCAGGGTACACCGTCAACACCGACCACCATGTCGCTCCCCGGAGAGCTAAGCCACGTAGCCCGTGTCAGGGTTAAATACGGCGGATCTCGGGTAAGGGGTCCCGAGCTGATGATTTTAGCTTCATGGTAACAGGTTGAACAAGGGCTTGGCGAGCCGAACTCTAGTAATTTCTGTTTCTTGGCGAGCAGATTTTGGGACACAAGATGAAAACGAAATATGGCAACGCTTTCAAAGCTTGGTGAGCTGAAGTCTTGTAATTTATGTTTCTTCTTTTTTTTGGCTCAGTTTGTTAGGGTTTGTTTTCTTCATTTATCTTCTTCTTAGGGTCATCTCAAACCAATGTGTACATACATTTCCCAATAATATAAAATGTTGCAGTGGGTGTTCAGCCCACCGTTTCGCCTTAAAAATCATGTTACTTATCTAGACAAATTTAGCTCTGCCTAAATTTCTGTTGTATATACACTACTAGAAAAAGCCCTATTAGTGGCGCACCTGTTTTCGTTAGTAATGGCGCACTACAGGTGCGCCACTATTAACACGCCACTAGTAACAGATAGTAATGGCGCACCTCTGGTGCGCCATTAGTAATCCAGATAGTAATGGCGCACCTCTGGTGCGCCACTACTAACCCTTAGGTGCTCCACTGGTATTC
>NW_025249106.1:0-2272 GCF_018294505.1 Triticum aestivum | reverse complement strand
TAATCCATGAGACGGGCCAGAATCAGCCAAAATTGTGTGTTGATGACCGACACATAAACGCACGCTGGGGTTTTTCAATCGTGGAGATCACTCCGGATCCCAAAACAGTGATTAATAGTCCACAAAACGGGCCAGAATCGGCTAAAATTGCGAGTGTTGATGACCTACACGTAATCGCACCCTGGGCTTCGTCAATCATGGAAATCACTCTGGGACCCCAAACAGTCAGTTACAGTCCACGAAACGGGCCAGAATCGGCCAAACTTGCGAGTGTTGTTGACCAAAACGTAATCGCACCCTAGGGTTCAACAACTATGGAAATCACTTCGGGGACCCAAAACGGTGAGTAATAGTCCATGAAAATGGCCAGAATTGGACAAAACTGTGAGTGTTGACGACGCACACGTAAACACACCCGGGGATCGTCAATCGAGGAACTCGCTTTGGGAAACCAAAACAGTGACCAATAGTCCAGGAAATGACCCAGAATTGGCCAAAATTACGAGTGTTGATGACCGACACATAAGCGCACCTTGGGGTTCAATAACTATGGAAACCGCTTTGGGAGCCAAAATGGTGAGTAATAGTCAACAAAATGGGTCAAAATTGGACAAAACTGTGAGTGTTGACGACGGACACGTAAACGCACCCCGAGAATCGTCAATCATGGAAATCACTCTGGGGCACCAAAACGGTGAGTAATAGTGCACGAAACGAACCAGAATCAGCCAAAAATGTGAGTGTTGATGACCGACACGTAAAAGCGCCCCAGGGTTTGTATGTCGTGGAAATCACTTTGGGACCCGAAACAGTGAGTAGTAATCCATGAGACGGGCCAGAATCAGCCAAAATTGTGTGTTGATGACCGACACATAAACGCACGCTGGGGTTTTTCAATCGTGGAGATCACTCCGGATCCCAAAACAGTGATTAATAGTCCACAAAACGGGCCAGAATCGGCTAAAATTGCGAGTGTTGATGACCTACACGTAATCGCACCCTGGGCTTCGTCAATCATGGAAATCACTCTGGGACCCCAAACAGTCAGGTACAATCCACGGAACGGGGCAGAATCGGCCAAACTTGCGAGTGTTGTTGACCAAAACGTAATCGCACCCTGGGGTTCAACAACTACGGAAATCACTTCGGGGACCCAAAATGGTGAGTAATAGTCCATGAAAACGGCCAGAATTGGACAAAACTGTGAGTGTTGACGACGCACACATAAACACACCCCGGGGATCGTCAATCGAGGAACTCGCTTTGGGAAACCAAAACAGTGATCAATAGTCCAGGAAATGAGCCAGAATTGGCCAAAATTACGAGTGTTGATGAACGACACATAAGCGCACCTTGGGGTTCAATAACTATGGAAACCGCTTTGGGAGCCAAAATGGTGAGTAATAGTCAACAAAATGGGTCAAAATTGGACAAAACTGTGAGTGTTGACGACGGACACGTAAACGCACCCCGAGAATCATCAATCATGGAAATCACTATGGGGCCCCAAAAGGTGAGTAATAGTGCACGAAACGGACCAGAATCAGGCAAAAATGTGAGTGTTGATGACCGACACGTAAAAGCGCCCCAGGGTTCGTATGTCGTGGAAATCACTTTGGGACCCGAAAATAGTGAGTAATAATCCACGAAATGGGCCAGAATCAGCCAAAAATGTGTGTTGATGACCGAGACATAAACGCACCCTGGGGTTTTTCAATCGTGGAAATCACTCCGGATCCCAAAACAGTGATTAATAGTCCAAAAAACAGGCCAGAATCGGCTAAAATTGCGAGTGTTGATGACCTACACGTAATCGCACCCTGGGCTTCGTCCATCATGGAAATCACTCTGGGACCCCAAACAGTCAGTTACAGTCCACGAAACGGGCCAGAGTCGGCCAAAATTGCGAGTGTTGTTGACCAAAACTTAATCGCACCCTGGGGTTCAACAACTATGGAAATCACTTCGGGGCCCCAAAACGGTGAGTAATAGTCCATGAAAACGGCCAGAATTGGACAAAACTGTGAGTGTTGACGACGCACACGTAAACACACCCGGGGATCGTCAATCGAGGAACTCGCTTTGGGAAACCAAAACAGTGAGCAATAGTCCAGGAAATGAGCCAGAATTGGCCAAAATTACGATTGTTGATGACCAACACATAAGCGCACCTTGGGGTTCAATAACTATGGAAACCGCTTTGGGAGCCAAAATGGTGAGTAATAGTCAACAAAATGGGTCAAAATTGGACAAAACTGTGAGTGTTGACGAC
>NW_025249105.1:0-2272 GCF_018294505.1 Triticum aestivum | reverse complement strand
ATGTAAGTGTGTGGTCAGGTCATGTGTCCCGCATAACAGTGTCGTAATCGACATTCCATTAAAACACTTTTTTTAGTAAAACCTTCAGGATTTTTTTTGTAAATATCACAAATTTTAGAAATCATTCATGAATTTAAACAATGTTCTTAAATTTATAAATTCTTCAGGAATACGAAAAAATATTCATGAATTCTAAAAAATGTTCGCGAGTTGTATAATTGTTCATGATTTTTAAATGGTCATGAGTTTTAAATAATTCTCACTGATTTTAAAAAATATTTGTAAATTTTTAAAATGCTCATGAATATAAATCGGCATTGATTATTAAAAAACGTTCATAATTTTGAAGAAAGCATTGCGAATTTTAAATATATTCAAAAATTTAAATAATATACTTAAATTTCAAAACATATTCATAAATTTGGCAATATTCATATATATATATATATATATATATATATATGACAAATGTTTCCTACAAGTAGTGGTAGTTAACACCACTTGTGTTTTGTATATTGTATATAGTATCTGTCGAAATCGAGAGTATGTACGTGTAGTATGTAGTATATAACAATGATTTGGTAGTATATATACTAATTTTTAGTTAGTATATACCATTTTTTAAGCATGCTCTTTTTTACGTACAAATATGTACGTATTTCATAAATATAACAAAAACTATGGGCCCATATGCAATTTTTTCATGTAACTTGCTTTGAAATATCTTAGATAAAGTATACGAATATATTTAAAATGATAAAGTAGTATATATACTACCACATGGTAGTATATGAGACATATGGGGTAACTATCACCGGATGGTAAGATGGGTTTTACTTATAAGCAGTGGTAATTACCACCAAATGTTTCCTATAAGCAGTGGTAGTTATCACCACTTGCGTTTTCTATGTTGTATGTAGTATCTGGCAAAACCGAGAGTATGTACGTGTAGTATGTAGTATATATCAATGATTAGGTAGTATATATACTATTTTTTAGGTAGTATGTATCATATTTTGAGTATGCTCATTTTTACGTATAAATATGTACGTATTTCACAATATAATAAAAACTATGGACTCATATGCAATTTTTTAATGTAATTTGCTTTAAAATATCTTAAATATCTTAAATATGCAAGTGTAGTTTAAAATAATAAAATAGTATATATAGTATTATATTATAGTATATGAGATATGTGGGGTAACTAACACTGGGTGGTAGGATGGATTTTCTCTCTCTCTCTCTCTCTCTCTCTATATATATATATATATATATATATATATATATATATATATATATATATATATATATATATATATATATCAAATGTTTCAACAAGCAGTGATAGTTACCATCACTTGCGTTTTGTATGTTGTATGTAGTATCTGTAAAAAACGTGAATATGACACATGTAGTATGTAACATATAATGATGATTGGGTAGTATATATACTAATTTTTAGGTAGTATGTACCATGTTTTGAGTATGCTCTTTTTTACTTATACATATGTTCGTATTTCATAAATATAACAAAAACTATGGGCTCATATGCAATTTTTTCATATAACTTGCTTTGAAATATCTTAGATATAATATATAAACATATTTAAAATAATAAAATATTATATATAGTACCATATGGTAGTATATGACACATGTGGGGTAACTATCACCGGGTGGTAGGATGGATTTTCTAGAACCGGAAAAATAATGATACAAAAGAAAAAATAAAACAATGAACGTAACCTTCCTAAAACCGGAAGGACCGTCCTACATGGAACTAGTTCCGAAAGCGAAGGACGGCACAGCAAAGCGCGTCTTCCCCTCTAGTACCAATTGTCGGTCTGTTGGCAAAAACGATTCTTGGGCATTCTACGTAATCTTTCAGCTGTGTTCCACGATTGAATTTGGTGCACGGAAACATTACAATGCTCCTTTCTGTTGGAATAATTGTTTGGAGATAGAACTCTTGTTTAAACTTGTATTCCTTAGAGCATCTTCAATAGATGGTTCAAATGTAAACATAACTAACTTTTGGACCGTCTAAGGCCACAAACACAGCTCCAACAGACTGTTCATATGTAAAAAAAATGGACCGCGGCCTCCTTGTGATGTAAAATGCAACACCTCGCGGTGCAAATATATATCACGAGATGCATCTGGTCCAAAACCAGCCGCCGCCCGTGAACGTCCAACCGCCACTTCATTTCCTTTCCCGCCTGCCCGCTCGCGACCTCCCGCTCGTCCGCTGCCGCCCCGCCGCCCCACA
>NW_025249104.1:0-2272 GCF_018294505.1 Triticum aestivum | reverse complement strand
GTCCCGGAGGCTACTGTTATATTGATGAAAATTTAAAGGCCGTCAGAGAATTTTCGGCTCAAAAAGTATATGACAAAATTCCGGCTCAATGAAAAAGTTCCGGATCATCAGAAAGGATTCCGGTTCAAAATCCGGTTCAAGACACATATCTCTATCATAAAGCGTTCAAGCTCTCCAAATATCCGGTTTACAATCCGGTTCAAGGGAAATTTATCTATCAAGAAGCTTTGAAGCTCTAAAAAATCCGGTTCAAAACCCGGTTCAAGGGGAAATCTATCTCCCATAAAGCTCTCACTATCCGGTTCAACATCCCGGTTCAAGAAGGAATATCTCTTGCAAAGTTCGAGTTCTCAGAAAAGTCAAAAGGGGCCAAAGAGAGTTTGTTGCACAGCACAACTCAAACATAGGCACCCGGCGAGCATAGCTCAAAAATATAGCACATGGGGGCTTCAGCTGACAAAGCGGAGTCCTGTCCATTAATCCGGCTATCACATCACAACAAAGCTTGGGAGCTTCACACCCAAGGGGCCAAAGAGAGTCTGGATGCTATGCACAACTCAAACATAGGCACCCAATGAGCACAGCTCATCATGTTACTTGGGGGCTCCTTGTGTCAAATACCAAGGAGTTTGAACGGACCCTTGTAGCTGGGTATCGACCCACGGCTTGGAAGCCTGGTATATTTACCTAAAACCCCGGGTTAACTTGCCTTCATCAAGTAAGACACTCCTATCCATGTCATCCTGGCACGGCCATCCGAACGTTTGACAGTTACTCTCATTGAGACCCTGCACTTGTCAAAGTTAAAACGGTGATTGGTTAGTTGGAGGTCCATCTTAAAAGGTTTTGCTAAATGGTTTAACTCAGCGGCCTGGCAGCCCATGAAAAGCCTCGAATTTGGGCCTGGCAGCCCTCAAAAAGCCTCGACTACACGATTTTATTTGCCTTTGTCAAGATTTTTCTCTTTTGATAAATTTTATGTTGAACCGGTGTCTATTGACCCGGCATGACTATCAGTCATCAAATTAACCCGGTGTTCATTAACCCGACTCGACTTTCAACTACAAGTTGTCAGTACATAATCACTTATAATCCGGTGTTTATTGACCCGGCCTGGCTTTGGACTATAAGTCGCCAGCATATATTTGGATTGTGCCATTGGAATTATGCGCT
Source organism: Triticum aestivum (assembly GCF_018294505.1). Classification (NCBI taxonomy): domain Eukaryota; kingdom Viridiplantae; phylum Streptophyta; class Magnoliopsida; order Poales; family Poaceae; genus Triticum; species Triticum aestivum. The sequence continues at coordinate 1,099 of NW_025249104.1, read as the reverse complement.
TATAAATCACTTGGTATATTATTCAAATAGCCAACATGGCTGGATTTCTATTATGGTTATCAATAACCAGTATTATGATTAAGGTTTTCAAGTCGCTTTAGCGCAATGGCTATCATATTATCAATGGATATGATTTTTGTTCTACAATTGAAGGAATAGTCCCGAGTTGCTGCAGGCTTACAACCTGGCACTTGGGGGCTACATTATTTAAGTTGAGATTACATCAAATATGCAAGTCTCATGTCGCTGCAAGCATGCACCATGACACTTGGGGGCTAATGCAAAGTCATTTTTTGCTCATCTTATTGAAGACCCGACTCATCACATTATAATGAGCCGGCCCTTGAGGGCTACCAATTGCTCATGTCAACAATTCAAGGTACAAAGCTTTTTATTCGTTATATTAAAGGGTCCACTGCTCAGTTGGTAAAGCACAAGGCTCTTAATCTTGCGGACGTGGATTCAAGTCCCATGCTGGGGGTTACATCATATGGTGTTATTTTTATTGAAGTATATATCAGGTCCCAGCTCAATATTATCTTACTGAGCCGGCCCTTGGGGGCTACACATCATTGCTCAAATCTACATGATTATACCTACAAAGTCCCTGCTCATTATTGCATAATGACCCGGCCCTTGGGGGCTACACTGGTTAAAGTTTTTATGAGTATAAGACAATTACAAAGTCCCAGGTTGCTGCAAGCATGACAACCCGGCACTTGGGGGCTACATAATATGGAGTATCCAGTTTTTACTAAGTGACTGGGATGAACAACATGGATTTCTTCTTAAGTGGCAGTATTTATATTGAAGCAAGTCTTAAGCCATCACTTTGTTATGCTCAAGACTTGGGGGCTATAGGTATTATATTATTATCGAAGAACTATTTTCAAATTCTCTGTTTTGAGCAAACTGGATTGACCCGGCGTCACCAATCATTATGACCCTGTGTCTGCAACCCGGCGTCATCAATAATCATGAACCGGCATTGGCAACAATCATGAACCGGTGTTGGCAACAATCATGACCCGGAATTATCAGTTTTTATAACCCGACAATGGTGGTAATCATAAACCGGCAAGTTTTACATCTTCAAGCC
>NW_025249103.1:0-2273 GCF_018294505.1 Triticum aestivum | reverse complement strand
TATAAGGAAAAAAATAAATCTATCGAACTATACGTGTGGCTCAATCCTAGAATAAAGATCGTAGCTGCGCCCCCTTAAAAAATAGAAACACACGCAACTATCGTCCCCAATGTCCTCGACATCATGTAGCGACTGTCGCGATGAGTCTCTGCACTAGCGCTGCCGTTATTGCTTCGGGATCCGAGGTCTCTTTTGCGCCGTCAAGCTACAAAGAAAAAACTATATTCCAATCTCTATTTGTAGAAAGGAAAACCTATGTTCAATGGATCAATTCCAGATCTCCTTCTTCAAGATTAACTCAGTCTAGATCCACTACGGGAGATGAGATTCATGCACAACGAATCAGCAACAACACCAACGTTGCTCCTTGCGTAGCTGGACATTTGCCGGTGCCATCAATCTGGGAGTCAACGGAGAAAAGGAGTGTGTCTTTGCTTTATGAGTAGCTGGACATCAGCCAACCAGAGCAACCAGGGAGTCAACGAAGAAAGTAAGGAAAGGTGAAATGGGGCAAAAGGGATCGGGCAAGACTAGCATCTGCGTGAAGGTGTGAGAGATGCCTGATCGTTGTGTGCATCCGCGTGAGCCTGTTGGGCTAAAAGCCGAAATAGTCATTCAAGTACAAAAAATCTATTTTACTACAGAGAACCGAAATAATCAGCTATGAATTGTTCTAAAAATCAGCTATGAATCATAATAAAAACATCTATGATTAGTGTACATCATCTAAGGAAAATAGTATAGTGCATATACGTATATTTAACATGAATTATGTAATTTTTAGTGATGCAATCTTTTGAAAAAACAAATCCATGCTAACATATACTTCATGGGAATATGAACAAAAAAACATAATCATTAGAAAATCACCCGTATTGATGCATATGATACTTCTTGGGAAAACACTATTTACTAAAAATAAGAAACTTTCATACGCCTCAATGGTATTGTCAAGCCGGTTGCACAGCATGTACACGTCACTGCAGGCACATTAGGTACACCCGTGGTTAAGAGCACGTAGCGCAAAGAAATCAGCGACAACAGAGCCTCCAGATATTTCCCCGTATCAATAAAGGGTTTACATACATAAAATAAACACTTCATGACCGACCCAAGAAACTGGAAAATATGAATTAATTTGAATCTAACTATATTAAATACTTGCCCGCGCGATGAGCGGGCCACTTTGCTAGTTATGACAATAATAATGTGCATAATGTCTTCTTGGTATAGAGCTGCATCTCTAGCTAACATACATATTGACTTTCTTGCAGATATACTACTACAGAAAAAGGTACTACCTCCCTTCCTGTTTATAAGGCTCTTATCTCCAAACTTCCATTTTCCGGTTTTATAAGTCTCATTCTATTGCTTCACATCACACACTCAGATATCGAGGTGCATTAAATCACTGCATGCAAGGATTAAAAGAAAACTCACCAATGCATGTAGAAGTTCTTAGTTATTTAATTATTAGTCATGCATGCATGCATCGTAATTAATGCATTGGTAAACACAATTGTTTGATGAAAACGAGCGTATTAATTGAGTACTTTTGCAAACTACCAAAAGTATTCTGCCACTTATCATCTACTCCCTCCGTCCCAAAATTCTTGTCTTAGATTTGTCTAGATACAGATGAATCTAATACTAAAACGTAACATGATACATCCGTATTTAGACAAATCTAAGACAAGAATTTTGGGACGAAGGGAGTACCTTGGTTGGTGACATTTTTGAGTTGAACCCTATAAACTGGAAAGGAAGGAGTACCTTTCAAAGTCCTTTCTCGATGCATAATAATTTGTTGCAAGTTTCCTGAACAAACACCAAGTCATGCCAATGAAGATGGCAGGGCAGCATATTAAACGCACAATCGGGGTCTGAAGTATGTGGCGTGTCCTTATTGGGAGATGAAAATACATTACCGACGGGGCTATTCCCAGGATAGAAACCATGGGGTCTGTAAGTTCAGTGTGCTGTGGTAGGTCAGGCAACTTATGAGGAAAAATCACTGGTCATTCCCAGAAGTGGTGTGAGGCAGTGTAGTAGTTGACATGGGATCTGCAGTGGCCATCTCTTTCCCAACACCTCATATTCCCTAATGCAATTCACAATTTTTATCATGTTGCTATTCCATGCTTCAGGGCTCTAGACTAGCAATTCTTAGTTTTCTTCATCTATGACCTACCATCGCTTGAACGTGTGCGTGTCTACAGGTAGGTTGTCTAGCATGTCGCTTCAATGGTGATCCAGCAATATATATGCATGCA
>NW_025249102.1:0-2273 GCF_018294505.1 Triticum aestivum | reverse complement strand
CCCCCGCCGGCGACCGCCGCCCCCGGCCCCGCCGCTCCTCCGGCGACCGGCCGCCGCCCGCCTCCTTCCCTCCTCCCGCCGGCGACGAGCTCGGGCTCGAGGAGCCAGCCCCGATCCAGATCCAATCGTGCGTTGACTTCTTCCCCTTCCTTTTTTTCTCTAAGTCTGGAGATTCCTTCAGCATGTGCCTATGTTCGAGATGCGATAACTTTGCGTATGTAGCTCCGATTCGCGCGTATAATATGTCAAATTGTTCGTCTCATGATGCTCTTCATTTTGTTCAATTGAACCATGTTCATTAGAGGTCATCTTGATGCCCAAATCCTCGTTGGAAGAGGGCTAGTTGCTGTTAATCTCTGGTTCTTATCAGAACTTGGAGATTTGTCATTTTTGTATCATTTATTCTGTGCATCTTATGAGCATGAGCTCTACATGTGTTTTGAAGTATGCCATGCCATATTTCCAGTGGTGTAGTCCATGTATTTTTGTGATCTTTGTGGTGACTAGCACAAGCATGCAAAGTAGGCCCCGTAATAATTCTGATTTCAGGGACTTGGTGATTTCTCTAAGTCTTTGTCTGCTGTAATTTTGTTGCCATGTAAACTTGATGCTACAGAGAGATCCATGCATATTTTGGAGATGTTCAGTAAGGATGTTTTGTAACTATAGTTGTAATTGATCCATTCCTGCAATTGTTTGCAATTTTAGAGTACCATAGCATGACTCAATCTTGCTCTACTTTTGCTATAAAATATTTCTGGCAGATTCTTAACATGACATGCATTTTTGCCAAGCTTATTGTAGTTGATCCACACATGCTATGTAATTGTACTTGCCATGGATAGCTTCTTAAACATGCCATCTTGCTGTAGGTATGCTTGGTTTTTCATGCATTGCTCTGTAGTGAGTGCATCAAGCTCACAAAGAGGCCTACATATTAATATTTTGCCATGCTCTGTTTTCTGCTGTCTGAAACCTGATAACGAAACTTGCTATGTTTACATGCTTGCCATCATTTCTTCTGGTCCTTTTTGGCTTATGGTCAGTAATGGACTTTTGTCATGTGCATTTAGTAGAACACTACCATGCCTTGTTTTGCTATGTTAAGTTCCTGTAGCATGTTGATTTCGTGCTCTGAACATTGCTACCTGATGCTGATTTCTGCCATGTCCAGTTTTTCACTAAGTCTGTGAACCTGTAATCTTTTGCACTATTGCCATGCTTGTTTGAGCTTGATATGTTGTGAACTAGCAGTAGCTCAGTGTTCATCTTTTGTCAAGCATCTCCTGTAGATTACTGCAATGTGCTTTGTTGCTATGTTGGGGTGCTGTAGCATTGTTGCTTGTTGCATTTTAAGTGCTATCTTGCTGTTTAACGCAGATTATTGTCATTCTTGTTTTGCTTGCCATTTGCAAACCGTGCATCCGATTCCGGTGATCCTTATATCGATTTCGACCGAAATCATCTCATCTTTCCAGTGGCATGCTTGGTTTGTCAAGTTACTGCCATGCTCATCATTTTCCTTCCGGAGCACGCATACGCATCGCATATCATATCTTGCATATCATACATGTCTTGCATCATGTTGCTTGTGCATTTCTCGTTGTTGATTGTGGTTCCATTTGTTTGTATTCTTGTCTTGGGTAGAGCCGGGAGACGAGTTCGTGAACGAGGAACCTGTCGAGTACACTTACGAGGATCAAGCTTTCGACAACTCTGAGAATCTTGCAGGCAAGATGACCACCCCTCGAAATCACTTCTATCTTTGCTATGCTAGTTGTTTCGCTCTATTGCCATGCTCGCTACCTATCTCTTGCTATATCATGTCTCCTATTTCAGCCATGTCAGCCCCTAACCATCCTTCCCTAGCAAACCGTTGTTTGGCTATGTTACCGCTTTTGCTCAGCCCCTCTTATAGCGTTGCTAGTTGCAGGTGAAGTTGAAGTTTGTTCCATGTCGGAACATGGATATGTTGGGATATCACAATATCTCTTATTTAATTAATGCATCTATATATTTTGGTAAAGGGTGGAAGGCTCGGCCTTATGCCTGGTGTTTTGTTCCACTCTTGCCGCCCTAGTTACTGTTATACCGGGATTATGTTCCTTGAGTTTGCGTTCCTTACACGGTCGGGTGATTTATGGGACCCCCTTGACAGTTCGCCTTGAATAAAACTCCTCCAGCATGGCCCAACCTTGGTTTTACCAGTTGCTACCTAAGCCTTTTCCCCCGGGTTTTCGCGAGCCCGAGGGTCATCTTATTTTAACCCCCCC
>NW_025249101.1:0-2273 GCF_018294505.1 Triticum aestivum | reverse complement strand
ACCAATTACTAGAGCTCGTGCACGCCAACTAAATTACCAGGTACTTTCGTTTCTTGGTAATGATTCTAATGTTCATGAGAATATGATGCTGCCTAAATTGGATACATTTGTTTTGCTTACAAATGAAGGGCCTAGCTTGGAGAAGGATGAACATTGGAGCAAGAACAAGCATAGAGATGATGGCATGCGCAAGGGGAACAAGAACGGAGTTACAAGTGATGATTTCAGGACTTTGAAGCCACCATAATGGGTGCATGAAGCCTTGGACGAAATATACAAGATGCCACTTCATAAATTTCGTCCCGAGGCTATTTTAGGTGCTGCGTCACCTTATTATTGGGCCAGGCCCATGTAATTTCGAAATACATAAGTATAGGCTATTTTTAGAGTTCGTATGTGTGGGGAAACAAGAGATAGGGTTGATTTCGGACCCCTCCACCAAGGGCCACGAAATTCCCCCCTCTTCCTCCATATATACAGCCCTTAGGGCATCGTTTAGACTTTGGGTTTTGTTTAGATTAAAAGTTCGCCATAGTTGCAACTTCGCGTACTTCGTTTGTGTTCAACGACCAGACAAAGGCGTCACAGAACCCCACCTTGATCAATAAAGCTTTCATCTTATATTCGCAATATCCAGATTGCAATCTTAGTTTCTTGCTTGTTCTTCGTTTGCTCGCAGGAAACAGACCCTCGTGGTCAGGTTGATCGTGCCCCGGCGTGGTCAATAACCTCTCGGAGTTGGTTTAGCGATTGCTAAGGCGCGACGTCCTCGCACGTTCGTAGGATCGTCAAAGTCGACTTCCACCAAAGCGAAATCCACCTTCTCATCGAAAGACGGGACACCTTTGCCTCTATCACAATCCCACTTATCTATTTGCGTGTGTGTTTCCGTGTACCCATACTTGCTTGGTCTACTTGTTGCATTTGCAAATTTGTGAATCTTTTCCAACATTATTGAAGCTCACTTACTATTGCATCAAATTTTGTGCCACCATCCTAACCAAGCTCCACCATAAGCTTTTACTTGTGTAGGTGTGAGAACCGACAAGAATTGGTACCAACAGTGCTATTTCATTATCCGCATTTGAGTGAATTTGATTCATCTTCAACATCGGTCAAGGTACATTTGGTACACGTTCTTTTCCTTCTTCCACTTACATTTTACTTGGTATGATGGATAGGCCAAGTTCTTCTACAAATCCACCTCTCATCGAGAACGGCAACGACATGTCATCATTCGTCACAAAAAGCCACCTATTTGGTGCTCAGAGGGCGTTACACCAAGAGCAACAAGCTATGAGCGACCGCATCGACAACCTCGCCACCGACTTGCGACTCTCCGAGCAACGTACAAGAGACTACTTCGACGACAAGTTCGACTCTCACAAGCAAGAAAATGATGCAATAATGGACGAGATCCGCGCCTTGATGAGGAACCGGCATCATTCCACTTCTTCCTCCTCAAGACGGAGCCGCTTGAGTCGACACTTCGATGACACCTTCTCCGGCTCAAGTACACCATCATCGACCATTCTGCGACGAGCCGCGCGTCAAGACCGTCATGCATCTCGGAACCCACTACAAGACAAGCATTCACAAGAGCAAGTCGATGAGCAAGTCCCTCGTCCTCAATCAAACCAAGTGGCTTTTGCTCAAGCTCAAGAACGACAACGACTACGGCGCCAAGAAGAAGAACGAGCGCGTCTACACCAAGAAGAACAAGACGCCGAGGCTCAACGTCTTCAACAACAACAACATGAAGCGCAAGCTCTTGAGGCGCAACGTGCCCTTCAAGAATCAAGTCGAGCCATCGCCAACCGCAATCGCGAATGGCGCAATCAAGAGGAAGCTCTTCGAGAAGAAATCCAAGAGAGGAACTACCTACCGCGTGTGCAACGTCAAGCTCCACAAGCCACTCCTCAAGCTCTTCAAGCTCCTCTTTAACCTCAAGTTCAACAAGAGCAAGTTGATCATGGACTTCCTCCGCGCCAAGAGCAACATGAGGATGACTACCCTCCATGCCAAGGACGTCTTCATCACCATCGCCAACAACATAATGAAGAGCAACGCTATGGCAAGCTCAAGTTCACAATGCCCAAGTTCAATGGAAGCAACGATCCGGAAGAATACCTCTCATGGGCATTGAAGGTCGACAAAATCTTTCGTTTGCACAACTTTGAGGAAGAGAAGAAGATCGCTATGGCATCACTTTAGTTCCAAGACTATGTGCTCATATGGTGGGAACAAGTGCTTGAACGCCGCCAAGCAAGAGG
>NW_025249100.1:0-2273 GCF_018294505.1 Triticum aestivum | reverse complement strand
TTCTCATCGAAGCTTCTTTTAAAATCAATTATTCCCTTGGTATAAGTTCATCTTATATCTAGGATCTGGCCTTTTGCAACCGTGGTTCCGACCATGATTGTTCTTCTTTGATCTCGTTTCTCGGACAAGTTAAAACAATTGTCTTCTATGGATCAATACACCAGTCCAACCTCTACTTTGATCTGTCGTCGAGTATTACCCCCTGGTATCTCGAGGATACCACGGGATACATAACTTCTTATGAGTTCTTCATCAAGTGCTACCTTTCCACTGATTCCAATTTTTCACGGGCTCTGAGTTATTATACACTCAAAGACACCGATAACTGAATCGAGTTCGCATTGCGATTCAACAAGTATTTGAACCCATCACTGCTTACAAATTTATTAATCCTTCAAGTCATTCCTAGCCTGATCGGCTATATCATTATCGAGCTAATTTTAACTGTGCTACCTGGTCCTTCTTCCCGGAGCACAATTTTCGACGATGAACTAACCTTACGTCGATCATCATTGTCATATCATTTCTCCTTGAACAACAAGCTTGGTTTCGAGTTTGTGTCCTACCCATGGTTCCAATGACCTTCCGCTTCATCATTTCTTTGACTCGATGTCGTTGCTGATTGTTTATATCTTGAAATCTCTCGACAAATGTGTCGTGAACATCATCAACCTTATGAGGTCTTCCAAGATATCTATCGAATTCTTGATGAGAAATAGCATCCTTTGCCCTCGATGATTTGGGTTATCATCGACAACATTATTGCATTCCCTCCAACACAAAACTTGTTCCTGTTTTGTGCTGTACCTTGAGTTCCTTGCTATCCAACTTATGTTATGATCTACCGCGGAGTATTACCATCTTTGATGTCAAGAATGTTGTGAGGATTGCTCCACCACTTAAGAATTCTTGGTATAGTGATACTTCTCGCCATCACCATTCTTTCTTGGTCCTCGTGTTGATTCCAACCGGGGTACCCACAAGTGAACGGTGTTGTTTGGATTATGCACTTCTAGCAACCCTATTGCTTTGAAGTTAATGATCGATAGTTCATTCTAAGTCCTTCGCTAATTGAATCACCATTCTGACATTGGTCGTGCAACCCAATCCACATTTCGGGTGCACCTTTCAACTAATGTTTAATTGTGTATGTTTTCCTCGAGCATACTTCCTTATATCATTTGATCTGACAAAAGTTATCTCCTTGTTCACCTAATGGTGGAAATCCATCTTTTGTGAATATCGGTGAATTGCCGTTGAGTTCACCAGACACCTCCTTGTCCTCTCCTTGGTTTAATGATGAACTATTGTTTTAGGAACCCGCTCCCATAGTTCATTTCCCGAGAATCTTGCAATGTCATTTCGTCGATTTGCGTTGCACCTTTCCTTCTCAGGTATCCTAAGTCTGAGGTATCCTGACACCAATCGGATCTGAATCTCGGTCAGATATGATGGTTGGAACATATTTTCAAGAGTTATAACATTGGTCCTTTGATGACCTGGTAACATGATGTCATGCCTAGCACCCCCCCGGGTGGAGGACCTATTATTGTAGTATCCTTTTTAACAAGCTTAACCCTGCTTCCATGAGGAAATTGCAAGACTTATTCTACAAGTTATTCCAGATGGATCCTTTGTGTTTCCAAAGTCTGATCTTCACAGGATGACCATGTCAATGCTATCTCGAAGCATGTCTATGGTACTCGGATTTTCAACAAGTACATTTGAAGCCCAATGCTAAATGTTTCCTGCTCTATTATCCAAACACCGTGTATGGGTAATGTCATGAAAATTCTTCCCCTTACCTAATGAGTTCCTACATTATATCATGTCTTGGATATTGTGCTCTCCTTGTCCTTGGGAAGGATATACCCTTGAAATATGTGTTTAAACACATTTTCCTTTCCATTGTTCTGTTTAAACATAATAATCACGTTTCCTTTCCCTTGGTTTGTTTAAACCTTCTTGTGATCTATATAATATAAGCAGTAATATCCCTGCTCATGTAAACACCTCGGTGTACCATCTTGTTTGGTGTAACCCTGTTACTATTGTTGATGACATTCCGGTAGCCACCGATGGACGAGAACTTTGCCTATTGGTCCGCCTCGTTCAACGAGCAGGAAAATGGTTCTCTTCGTCCCTCGCCCCTGGTACCGACATTGTGCCGACATAACTGATAGGCTACCCTCTGACATGCCTTGCTATTGTGACCGTGCGAGATGTCACCGCTCCTATTTTTAACCCACATGGTGGGCCCATAACCCACAGTT
>NW_025249099.1:1553-2273 GCF_018294505.1 Triticum aestivum | reverse complement strand
CATTCAAAGCGACGTCATCAATTTCCAACACGTTCTGACATCATTTGCTATTTTTCAGTCATTTACCGATTTCTTTAGAGAGCTAAATGACGTTGAAATTGAAAATCACAATGAACTCTGAAAATGTTGGAACTTGGCATGGTATCGTAACTTCACCCGCATAGCATGTGCAAAAGAGTAGAGAGGGTCTTGGCGAAAACTAGCCGCACCTCGTGTACAAACTGGACAACCTCTTTCGGAGTATCAGGGTTTCAGACGAGAACTCATCTGTTACACGGGCACTTCAATGTTTTTCAAACTTTTTTGAACTCCACCCTATTTTTGCATTCAGTACGCATCATTCAAAGCGACGTCATCAATTTCCAACACGTTCTGATATCATTTGCTGTTTTTCAGTCGTTTACCGATTTATTTAGAGAGCTGAATGACGGTGAAATTGAAAATCACTACAAAATGAACTCTGAAAATGTTGGAACTTGGCATGGTATCATCATTTCACCCCGCATAGCATGTGCAAAAGAGTAAAGATGGTCACGGCGAAAACTGGATGCACCTCGTGTACAAACTGGACAATCTCTTTCGGAGTATCAGGGTTTCGGACGAGAACTCATCTGTTACACGGGCACTTCAATGTTTTTTAAACTTTTTTGAACTCGAGCCTATTTTTGCGTTTAGTATGCATCATTCAAAGCGACGTCATGAATTCCAACACGTTCTGAC
>NW_025249099.1:1176-1543 GCF_018294505.1 Triticum aestivum | reverse complement strand
ATGGGCACTTCAATGTTTTTTAAACTTTTTTGAACTCGAGCCTATTTTTGCGTTCAGTATGCATCATTCAAAGCGACGTCATGAATTCCAACACGTTCTGACATCATTTGCGGTTTTTCCGTCATTTACCGATTTGTTTAGAGAGCTAAATGGCGGTGAAATTGAAAATCACTACAAAATGAACTTTGAAAATGTTGGAACTTGGCATGGTATCATCATTTCACCCTCATAGCATGTGCAAAAGAGTAGAGATGGTCACGCCGAAAACTGGACGCACCTCGTGTACAAACTGGACAATCTCTTTCGGAGTATCAGGGTTTCGGACGAGAACTCATCTATTACATGGACACTTCAATGTTTTTTAAAA
>NW_025249099.1:510-1166 GCF_018294505.1 Triticum aestivum | reverse complement strand
GAACTTGGCATGGTATCGTAACTTCACCCGCATAGCATGTGCAAAAGAGTAGAGAGGGTCATGGCGAAAACTAGCCGCACCTCGTGTACAAACTGGACAACCTCTTTCGGAGTATCAGGGTTTCAGACGAGAACTCATCTGTTACACGGGCACTTCAATGTTTTTCAAACTTTTTTGAACTCCACCCTATTTTTGCATTCAGTACGCATCATTCAAAGCGACGTCATCAATTTCCAACACGTTCTGATATCATTTGCTGTTTTTCAGTCATTTACCGATTTATTTAGAGAGCTGAATGACGGTGAAATTGAAAATCACTACAAAATGAACTCTGAAAATGTTGGAACTTGGCATGGTATCATCATTTCACCCGCATAGCATGTGCAAAAGAGTAAAGATGGTCACGGCGAAAACTGGATGCACCTCGTGTACAAACTGGACAATCTCTTTCGGAGTATCAGGGTTTCGGACGAGAACTCATCTGTTACACGGGCACATCAATGTTTTTTAAACTTTTTTGAACTCGAGCCTATTTTTGCGTTTAGTATGCATCATTCAAAGCGACGTCATGAATTCCAACACGTTCTGACATCATTTGCGGTTTTTCCGTCATTTACCGATTTGTTTAGAGAGCTAAATGGCGGTGAAATTGAAAA
>NW_025249099.1:0-500 GCF_018294505.1 Triticum aestivum | reverse complement strand
TTTTTTAAACTTTTTTGAACTCGAGCCTATTTTTGCGTTCAGTATGCATCATTCAAAGCGACATCATGAATTCCAACACGTTCTGACATCATTTGCGGTTTTTCCGTCATTTACCGATTTGTTTAGAGAGCTAAATGGCGGTGAAATTGAAAATCACTACAAAATGAACTCTGAAAATGTTGGAACTTGGCATGGTATCATCATTTCACCCGCATAGCATGTGCAAAAGAGTAGTGATGGTCACGGCGAAAACTGGATGCACCTCGTGTACAAACTGGACAATCTCTTTCGGAGTATCAGGGTTTCGGACGAAAACTCATCTGTTACACGGGCACTTCAATGTTTTTTAAATTTTTTTGAACTCCAGCCTATTTTTGCGTTTAGTATGCATCATTCAAAGCGGCGTCATCAATTTCCAACACGTTCTTACATCATTTGCTATTTTTCAGTCATTTACCGATTTGTTTAGAGAGCTAAATGACGTTGAAATTGAAAATCAC
>NW_025249098.1:0-2273 GCF_018294505.1 Triticum aestivum | reverse complement strand
GGTCTCTTGTGTTCCGAGGCCATGTCTGTACATGCTAGGCTCGTCAAGTCAACCTAAGTGTTTTGCTTGTGTTCCGAGGCCATGTCTGTACATGCTAGGCTCGTCAACACCCGTTGTATGCGAACGTTAGAATCTATCACACCCGATCATCACATGGTGCTTCGAAACAACGAACCTTCGCAACGGTGCACAGTTAGGGGGAACACATCTCTTGAAATTTTAGTGAGGGATCATCTTATTTATGCTACCGTCGTTCTAAGCAAATAAGATGTAAACATGACAAACATCACATGCAAATCATAAAGTGACATGATATGGCCAATATCATCTTGCGCCTTTTGATCTCCATCTTCGAGGCGCGGCATGATCACCTTCGTCACCGGCATGACACCATGATCTCCATCATCATGATCTCCATCATCGTGTCTTCATGAAGTTGTCTCGCCAACTATTACTTCTACGACTATGGCTAACGGTTAGCAATAAAGTAAAGTAATTACATGGCGTTTTTCATTTACACGCAGGTCATACAATAAATTAAGACAACTCCTATGGCTCCTGCCGGTTGTCATACTCATCGACATGCAAGTCGTGATTCCTATTACAAGAACATGATCAATCTCATACATCACATATATCATTCATCACATCCTTTTGGCCATATCACATCACATAGCATACCCTGCAAAAACAAGTTAGACGTCCTCTAATTATTGTTGCATGTTTTACGTGGCTGCTATGGGTTTCTAGCAAGAACGTTTCTTACCTACGCAAAAGCCACAACGGTGATATGCCAATTGCTATTTACCCTTCATAAGGACACTTTTCATCGAATCTGATCAAACTAAAGTGGGAGAGACAGACACCCGCTAGCCACCTTATGCATCAAGTGCATGTCAGTCGGTGGAACCTGTCTCACGTAAGAGTACGTGTAAGGTCGGTCCGGGCCGCTTCATCCCACAATGCCGCTGAATCAAGATAAGACTAGTAACGGCAAGCAAATTGAACAAATCATCGCCCACAACTACTTTGTGTTCTACTCGTGCATAGAATCTACGAATAGACCTGGCTCATGATGCCACTGTTGGGGAACGTAGCAGAAATTCAAAATTTTCCTACGTGTCACCAAGATCAATCTAGGAGATGCTAGCAACGAGAGGGGAGGAGTGCATCTACATACCCTTGCAGATCGCGAGCGGAAGCGTTCAAGAGAACGGGGTTGATGGAGTCGTACTCGTCGTGATCCAAATCACCGATGATCCTAGCGCCGAACGGACGGCACCTCCGCGTTCAACACACGTACGGAGCGGGGACGTCTCCTCCTTCTTGATCCAGCAAGGGGGAGGAGAAGTTGATGGAGATCCAGCAGCACGACGGCGTGGTGGTGGAAGTAGCGGGATCCCGGCAGGGCTTCGCCAAGCGCAAGCGGGGAGGAAGAGGTGTCACGGGAGGGAGGGAGGCGCCAGGGCTTGGGGGTGCTGCTCCCATGCGCCTCCCCACTATATATAGGGGTGGAGGGGGCTGGTTTCTTGCCCTCCAAGTCCATTGGGGCGTTGGCAAAGGTGGGGGAAAGAAATCCCATCATTTCCCTTCCCCATCGATTGTTATCCCCCTTTTTTAGGGATCTTGATCTTATCCCTTCGGGATATGATCTTATTCCTTCTAAGGTGGGATCTTGGTGCGCCTTGACCAGGGGTGTGGGGCCTTGCCCCCACTACCCACGTTCATGTGGGCCCCCCCATGCAGGTGGGCCCCACTTCGGAACCTTCTAGAACCTTCCCGGTACAATACCGAAAAATCTCGAACATTTTCCGGTGGCCAAAATAGGACTTCCCATATATAAATCTTTACCTCCGTACCATTCCGGAACTCCTCGTGACGTCCGGGATCTCATCCGGGACTCCGAACGACTTTCGTATTTCTGCATACTAATATCTCTACAACCCTAGCGTCACCGAACCTTAAGTGTGTAGACCCTACGGGTTCGGGAGACATGCAGACATGACCGAGACGACTCTCCGGTCAATAACCAACAGCGGGATCTGGATACCCATGTTGGCTCCCACATGTTCCATGATGATCTCATCGGATGAACCACGATGTCGAGGATTCAATCAATCCCGTATACAATTCCCTTTGTCAATCGGTACGTTACTTGCCCGAGATTCGATCGTCGGTATCCCAATACCTTGTTCAATCTCGTTACCGGCAAGTCACTTTACTCGTACCGTAATGCATGATCCCGTGACCAAACACTTGGTCACATTGAGCTC
>NW_025249097.1:0-2273 GCF_018294505.1 Triticum aestivum | reverse complement strand
TAAGCGCACCTTGGGGTTCAACATCCATGGAAATCGCTTTGGGACCCCAAAAATGTGAGTAATAGTCCATGAAACGGCCCAGAATCGACAAAAACCACGAGTGTTGATGACCGACACTTAAACGCACCATGGGGTTTGTTAATCGTGGAAATCACTCCGGGACCCCAAAACAGTCGGTAATAGTCCACGAAACGGGCCAGAATTGGCCAATACTATGAGAGTTGATGACCAACACGTAAGCGCACCTTGGGGTTCAACAACTATGGAAATCTCTTCGTGACCGCAAAACGGTGAGTAATAGTCCATGAAACGGGCCAGAATCGTCAAAAACCGCGAGTGTTGATGTCTGACACGTAAACGCACCCCGGGGTTCGTTAATCATGGAAATCACTCTGGGACACCAAAAAAGTGAGTAATAGTCGACAGAACGGGCCAGAATCGGCGAAAATTGTGACTGTTGATGACCGACATGTAATGCCCCTTGGGGTTCAATAACTATGGAAATCGCTTTGGGATCCCAAAACGGTGAGTAATAGTTCACGAAACGGGTCAGAATGGGCCAAAACTGTGAGGGTTGACGACGGGCACGTAAAAGCACCCCAGGGATCGTGAATCATGGAAATCGCTCCGGGACCCCACAACGGTGAGTAACAGTGCAGAAAACGTACCAGAATCGGCCAAAATTGTGAGTGTTGATGACCGACACGTAAATGCACCCCGGTGTTCATCAATCGTGGAAATCACTTCGGGACCCCAAAACTGAGTAATAGTCCAGGAAACGGTCCAGAATCGGCCTAATCTGCGAGTCTTGACGACCAGCACGTAAGCACATCTTGGGGTTCGACAAGCATCGAAATCGCTTTGGGACTGCAAAACCGTGAGTAATAGTCCATGAAAGAGCCCTGAATCGGTAAAACCTAGGGTTATTGATCAACGATACATAAACGCACCCCGGGTTTCGTCAATCATGGAAATTGCTCAGGGACCTGAAATTAGTGAGTAATAGTCCATGAAGCGGGCCAAAATCGGCCAAAACTGCAAATGTTGATGACCGACACATAAACACACCGGTGTTCGTCGGTCGTGGAAATCACTACGTGAGCCCAAAACTGAGTTATAGTCCAAGAAACGGGCCGGAATCGGCCGAAACTGCGATTGTTGATGACCGATACGTAAGCGCACCTTGTGGTTCGACATCCATGGAAATCGCTTTGGGACCCCAAAAATGTGAGTAATAGTCCACGAAACGGGCCAGAATCGACAAAAACCACGAGTGTTGATGACCGACACTTAAACGCACCATGGGGTTTGTTAATCGTGGAAATCACTCCGGGACCCCAAAACAGTCAGTAATAGTCCACGAAACGGGCCAGAATTGGCCACTACTATGAGAGTTGATGACCAACACGTAAGCGCACCTTGGGGTTCAAAAACTATGGAAATCGCTTCGTGACCGCAAAACGGTGAGTAATAGTCCATGAAATGGGCCAGAATCGTCAAAAACCGCGAGTGTTGATGTCTGACACTTAAATGCACCCCGGGGTTCGTTAATCATGGAAATCACTCTGGGACCCCAAAAAAGTGAGTAATAGTCGACAAAACGGGCCAGAATCGGCCAAAACTGTGACTGTTAATGACCGACATTTAAGCGCACCTTGGAGTTCAATAACTATGGAAATCGCTTTGGGATCCCAAAACGGTGAGTAATAATTCACGAAACGGGTCAGAATTGGCCAAAACTGTGAGGGTTGACGACGGGCACGTAAACGCACCCCAGGGATCGTCAATCATGGAAATCGCTCTGGGACCCCACAACGGTGAGTAACAGTGCAGAAAACGTACCAGAATCGACCAAAATTGTGAGTGTTGATGACCAACACGTAAATGAACCCCGGTGTTCATCAATCGTGGAAATCACTTCGGGACCCCAAAACTGAGTAATAGTCCAGGAAACGGTCCAGAATCGGCCCAATCTGCGAGTCTTGAAGACCAGCACGTAAGCACATCTTGGGGTTCGACAAGCATCGAAATCGCTTTGGGATTGCAAAACGGTGAGTAATAGTCCATGAAAGAGCCCTGAATCGGTAAAACCTAGGGTTATTGATCAACGATACATAAACGCACCCCGGGTTTCGTTAATCATGGAAATTGCTCATGGAACTGAAATCAGTGAGTAATAGTCCATGAAGCGGGCCAAAATCGGCCAAAACTGCAAATGTTGATGACCGACACATAAACACACCGGTGTTCGTCGGTCGTGGAAATCACTACGT
>NW_025249096.1:0-2273 GCF_018294505.1 Triticum aestivum | reverse complement strand
GAGATGCAAGAGAGCACCTAGCCTATTTTGAGGCAACATGTGGAGATACTGCTCGCAACCCCTCACTACTATTGCGGCAATTCTCAGGTTCTTTGACCGGTCCTGCCTTTCATTGGTATAGTCGCCTCCCTGTGGGCTCTATTCCTGATTGGAAAAGCATGAAGAATATCTTTAAAGCTCATTTTGTCACAATGAAAAAGGATTTCTCAGTGATCGAGCTGGCCCAAGTTCGACAGAGGCATGATGAAAAGATTGACGACTATATAGTAAGATTTTGCAATAGCTTTGTGCGCCTTGCAAGAGAAATGCATACTGAGGATGCCATTGAAATGTGCATCCATGGAATGCAACAACATTGGTCGCTCGAGGTATCTCGGCGCGAACCTAAAACATTTAGTGCACTCAGCTTGGCTGTGGCAGCAACCAAGCTAGAATTTGAGAAGTCTCCTCAAATCATGGAGTTGTATAAGAATGCTAGCACACATGATCATACCAGGAGATTTAACGCAACGACAAAACCAAATAACAATGTGGCTAAGCCTAAAAATTCCAATGAGGCTAACACCACTAGAGCAGTACAACAAAGTAATGTGCCCATGCTAGGCACAAGAAATGAATCTGCAGGGGCAAGACAACGACCCTCCATCCAAGAATTTCTTAGAAAGCAATACATATTCCGCCGAGAGATGATCAAAGATTTCTTCAATCAAGTGATGGCCCATAACCACTTAAACCTCCCAGAACCAAAACGTCCTGACCAAGTATCTATGAAGGACAATGCTCTATACTGTCCATATCATCAATATGTAGGGCACGTCATTGAGGACTGTGTTGCTTTCAAGGAATGGCTCCAACGAGCCATTGATGAAAAAAGACTCCAAATACAGCCTGATGCTATAAATCCGAATTACCATGCTGTGAATGTAGTAATGACAGACTCACGTTTCACCCAGGAAGAGGATCTATGGCTGCCGTTATCCCATGTTGAAGAGAGGTTCACTGGTCTAGGGGTCACTCATCAGACCTTTGGGGCTAGAGAAAGAGTAGCACGAGAGGCAAGACCTTATGAGCCTTCATCAAAGCAGCTACACAAGCGGGGACCACGTTTTGTGCCGTATTATCAACATACTACAAAGTTGTCAGTCAAGTGGCATAATCCGAGCATGCGTCGCATGCCACCAAGATTTGTGCCCGAGTCTGAGGGAGATGAGTCATTCCCTAGACGAGGCTGTGCACTTCTCACTTTAGAGCAATTCATGCCCCGTAACTGGGGGCAGAGAGTTGGCCCCATGATGGAGGAGGAAACAAAGGAAGTAGTTCCTGTGTTGTCCTTTAACAAGGTTTCTTGCAATGTTGTGCTAAACTATGCTACGTCAAGTAGCTCCTCATCTGAGGACACAGTAATGCCACTTGAAAGAGAAGTCCTACAAGCAGAAAGCTCATCTCATGAGTCTGAACTAGAAGTCCATATGAACTTGCGAGGAGGAAAATTTCTACCTGACCCTCATAAGACCCAACCTAAAAGGGTTGTAAGAGAAAAAATGGATGATCCAAAAAATGGCTCCGCGCAAGAAGCTCCAGGAGATGCTGATGGTGCATCTCCCAAAATAGATTACAACATAGTAGCACACTTGAAACGTATTCCAGCACTTTTAAGTGTCTATGATGCACTAATGTTGGTGCCTGAACTACGACATGCTCTCGTTCAAGCATTACAAAATCCAGAATTATTTGAAGTAACAATGGCAAAGCATAGAATATTGTGCAATGAGTTGAGTGCAAATGAGATCACCTTTTCTGAAGAAGATAAAGTGGTGATGGATGACAATCATAATCGCCCACTTTACATAGAAGGGAACATTGGATACGCTCACTTGAGACACATCCTCATTGATCCTAGTTCCGCTGTCAACATTCTCCTAGTTCGTGGCTTGACTCGCGCTGGCTTCACCACTAATGACCTAGAACCAACAGAGGTGGTGAATGCCCAAATACATATCTTCCCATCGAATGTTAGCTCTCCCTCATTGTTATATCGAGGCCTGGCAACAGCTGTTAGGAACATTACCTTCCCAATGTTGTGAGTGTTTGACACGGTGCGCTTCGGTCCAGGTTTTCCTGGAAGTACATAGTAACTATCCTTAACTCTCGTCATGTCAAACCACTTTTCATTGATGTGAACCATATTCTTCATTGGTTTCAACATAGCCCGAGAAGTTGAGATCGAATTGTCATCGACCATGGACATACAAAATTTCAATCTCGCAAGCTTG
>NW_025249095.1:0-2273 GCF_018294505.1 Triticum aestivum | reverse complement strand
AGAACCTCTGCCAAAAATGGTGCACATTTTCCTAGGCCATCCTAGGGTTTTTGAATTAAATCATAGATATTTGAATTTGGGCATTTAAAATAATATAAAATATTTAAATGCTCAAATATCTCCAAACTAAAATGTTTCATGTTGGAAATAATCCAACTATGGGCCAGGAATAGTTTGGTGATTTTTGAAGTTGCCTAGGTATTTTATTTAATTCAACAAAGTTGCAGATATATTAAATAAAAACAGAAACAGAAAGAAAAGGGGGAAAACTTACCTGGGCTCCTCCACTGTGCGGCCCAGCCAGCTGGCTGGCCCAGCCAGCCCAGCCCACCTCCCTCCTCTGTCGTCTTCGTCCAGACAGAGGGAGGGGAGTGTGGCCGGCGCGCGCGCGCGCCACCGCGCCACGCCACCTGCTCGCCTGCTTGCCTGGCCTCCCCTCCTCGCTCGACGCCCTGGACGACGCCACGCCTCTCCCCCTGCTCTCTCTCACTCTCCCCGGCTCTCTCCTTCCTCTCCCTCGCTCTCTCTCTCACACGGCCGAACACCACCGTCGCCACCGTTCGCCGTAGCAGTCGTCTCCGGCCACCCCTCGCTCCTCCGACTAGCTCAGAAGCTCCGCCACAACTCCCTCTTCCTCCCCACCGCTCCACAGCTCCCCGGAAGCCCTGCATCGCCGCCACGTCGCCATTCCCCTCTTCGGGCTCCGACCACCGTCGCCGTCAAATTCGTCGTCTCCGGCGCATCCCCGAGCCCGCTTCGACGCCCACTGCAACCGCGGTGAGCCCCCGGAGCGTTTCCCCCTTCTCCCCTGGTCTCTCCCGACCTCTAGGCCCTAGCCCCACCTCGGCCGAGAGCTCCACGCCGCCGGCGATGTCGCCGTCGTGGCCACGGTCGCCGTAGCGCCCAACCGAGCACACCATCGTGCTCCACACATCACCAGGAGCACGTAGCACGCACCAACACCTCCCCTAACGCCCTGCAACACTGATCCCGACCGCACCCGAACTCCGGCCGCCGCAGCCGAGCTCGCCGCCGTCAACTCCGGCCACCCCGAGCCCAACCACCACCACCAATAGCCGCGGCTCACCCTCAGCAACACGTAGATGCCTTCCGCCGTCCATTTGGTTGCCGGAATGGCAAAAAGCACTCTCGCCGCCGTCTCGGACCTCGCCGGCGTCATGTCGCCGGTGGGGTTTGACTTGTCCGACCTGGGGTTTGACCCCCCAGGGTCACTGACGCGTGGGCCCTGTCGGCCAGGTGGTTAGGTTAGCGCTAACTACTGTTAGTCAACCCCCCCTGACACTGACAGTGGGCCCCAGCGCCACTAATTAGTAATTAGGATTAATTTAAACCTGGTTAACCCCCCCTGTCACTGACGTGTGGGCCCCACACGTCAGGTTTGACTTCAGCCAGCCGCAGTTGACCTGCTGACGTCACACTAACGTCAGGCTGACGCAGTAATTGAATTTCTGGATTTAAATTAAATCAGGAAATTCCAGAATAATATTTAAACTTCAAAAATTCATAACTTTTATTCTGTAACTCCAAATTGGACAAATTATATATGAAAAATGATCAGAAAAATCCAATCTATCCATCTGTACCATTTTCATGCATGATCAAACAAGTTAAATTGATGTTTTAAGCAGAATAAGGAAAGCACTTAAAGAGGCCATATTTGAGTTTGAAATTTGAATCTTTGATTCAAATTTGTTCAAACCCCTTTGGTTTTAGTTGCATTAGCCCAACACACTCATATTGCCATGTTTCATGCATGCATCATATTGTTGCACATTGTTTGGTGATGCCTGTGTATCGATGTCCTTTGCGACAGGATCTGTCCCCGAGGAGTATCGTGATTACCCTAACGAAGAATCATATCCGAGCATCGAACCATCAGGCAAGCAACCAACCATTTGATCATATCGATACAATCCCATGTTCTCGCTCCTGCTCTCTTTTACTGCATTAAGACAACGCGATTCAAACTGCTGTGTGCTACGGTAGTTGAACCCATTTCCTCTGCATGACCTGTCATTGCCACAGTAACTAGATGAAACCCACTAGCATGTGTAGGAGTTGATTGAGCCATATGTATGTGTTGTTCCTACCTTGCTATGCCTGCTATGCTTAGAGTCGTGTCAGGTCTGGTTCATCTGGGTGATGGGCTAGAGTGAAATGATTATGTCGGTAATGAGAGTGGTGTGGTGAACACAATTTGGTAAAGGTATCGATGAGAGGCCATGTAGGAGTACATGGTGGGTTGTTTCATT
>NW_025249094.1:0-2273 GCF_018294505.1 Triticum aestivum | reverse complement strand
TCAACAGTTATAACAACAACCCGCAGGCACAAAAACTTCTAGAGCAGCTGGCTATACGCGATGACTCGAAGGGCAGGTTCACGCTACAGCAGGGCATCATCCGGTTCAGAAATAGAATTTGGCTGGGAGGGAGCACACACCTTCAGCAACGTATAATCCAAGCATTTCATGATAGCCCAGTGGGGTCACTCAGGGTTCCCAGTCACCTACAAGCGCATCTGGCGTCTCTTTGCGTGGCCCAAGATGAAAGTGCAAATCAAGCAATATGTGCAGTGTTGTGCCGTATGCCAGCAAGCGAAACCCGATCGAGCAGCCTCACCGGGACTCTTGCTACCCTTGCCAATTCCCAACAAACCCTGGGATATGATATCCATGGATTTTGTGGATGGCCTCCCACAATCCAGCCGGTTCAACTGCCTCCTGGTGATCGTGGACAAAAGAACCAAGTTCAGCTATTTCCTGCCTCTAGCGCACC
This sequence comes from Triticum aestivum, assembly GCF_018294505.1. Classification (NCBI taxonomy): domain Eukaryota; kingdom Viridiplantae; phylum Streptophyta; class Magnoliopsida; order Poales; family Poaceae; genus Triticum; species Triticum aestivum. The sequence goes on along the minus strand of NW_025249094.1, from coordinate 1,798 downwards.
CATATACAGCGGCATCTGTAGCTCAGATTTTCATCCAACAAGTCTACAAGATTCACGGTCTCCCTGGAGCAATAATATCATATCGTGACCCTGTTTTCACAAGCCATTTTTGGCAGGAACTATTCAAGGCCGCAGGCACTCAACTTCGTCTCAGCACAGCCAACCACCCGCAGACAGATGGTCAGACGGAACGGGTTAACCAGTGTGTGGAAACATTCTTGAGATGTTTTACTCAAGCTTGCCTGAGGCGGTTGAGTTTTTGGATCCCCCTAGCTCAATTCTGGTATAACAACTCCCATCACTCAGCTATAGGGATGACACCCTTTAAAGCCATGTTTGGGTACGAACCAAGGCACTGGGGGATCACGGCAGAGAACTCTTGCTCAGTGCCGGCTCTGCAGTCGTGGATTGAGGAAAGAGACATCATTCAGGACCTTTTACAGCAGCATTTGAACAGAGTGAGACAATTGATGAAGAACCAAGCAGATAAAAAGAGATCGTTTCGCTCGTTCGAGATTGGGGATCAGGTGTTCCTGAAGCTCCAGCCCTACATCCAGTCTTCTGTAGCCCCACGAGCGAACCACAAGCTGGCATACAAGTACTATGGACCTTTCCCAGTCATCGCAAAGATCAATGAAGTGGCTTATAAGCTCCAGCTGCCTCCGCAAGCGACAATTCACCCGGTGTTTCATGTCTCCCTGCTCCGTCGCGTTCTGAACTCGGGTACATCGGCCGAACCTCTTCTTCCGCATTGCTCTGATGAACTAGCTGTGCCTATGAAAATTATGCAGTCCCGTTGGAGGCAATCGAAGGGCAGGATGTGCGAGCAAGTTCGCGTCCGCTGGTCAAACTCCGAGGTGTTGGGGGACACTTGGGAGGACAAGGCTAGTCTCCAGCAGCGCTTCCCGCTCGCGGGGGCTTGGGGACAAGCCTCAGCTCAAGGAGGGGGGGGGATGTCAGCGCCCCTGATAACAGCGACCCACCAGTCAGCGTCAACGATCGCGTCGCCTCCGCGCCGCGCATACCCCGTCCCAAGAAGCCCAACCCCAGAGTCGTCGGGCCGACCTGGGTTAACTGAAGCCCAACCACCGATACTTAAGGGAGGAGGAGCAGCTGCACGAGTCATCCAGTGGATCACGGCAAGGCGGCTCGGCTCTTTTCCCCTTTCCCATTCCTGTCTCGCGACGAACCCTACAAACCAAATTCTTGTATCGTGCCTGTAATCACCACCAAACTTGTATCCGCCAGTGATTGCTACTAGTAATCGAGAGAGTATCCACCAGTACCCTTACAGACACAAAGTGACCTATGTTATTTAGCAAACAAGCGGTTAGCCTGGGGACCTCAAGAGAGGCCAGCATGTTCACTTTGTCAACCCAATCTATCACGGTGCACAGGTTCACACAGGGCCGACCCTTGGCGATGGAAAAAGGTGCGGTGACCTAGGTCCCAATACAACTACATACCTAAATAAATTACAAAAAATCTAACAACACTTGCACCATGGTGTATTTATTCAGTAGTTATTTATGGTTTAGTACATATATTTATAATCATTATATGTATCATGTAATCACATATACATGGTATATTAAAATTTTATTTTGTAATTAAAATTACATTTTTCATGTGTTACGTCTTTATTATGTTTTCGTGATATGTAATATATACTCAGTAAAGTATTTATGTTACTTTGATATAGTTCATTGTACTTCACTCGCACTAGGGCCTCCACAATGCTCGGGTCGGCCCTGGGTTCACATAACTCATGTCAAGATACTTGAGCAAAAAGAGTCGC
>NW_025249093.1:0-2273 GCF_018294505.1 Triticum aestivum | reverse complement strand
CAAAGACAAAGATCGTACTGGCCCCAAAACAAATCCAAAGTTGGGGGGTCCGGCGCACCTCGTTCGGCGGCGCGTAGGTGTCCTCGTCGCTGCTCGTCGAGTGAGCCTCCTCGGGGGGTGGCGACTCCTCGTCGGTGCGTGGGCAGACCGACGGTGCCATGGCAGAGATTTGAGATGTATATATATATATATATATATATATATATATATATATATATATATATATATATATATAGAGAGAGAGAGAGAGAGAGAGAGAGAGAGAGAGAGGGCGAGCAAGGGGAGGATCTAGATGAGAATGTAGGCGGGACGACGTGAGCAAGGTATTATTTATTGGCAGCCGGAATCTAGATCATCGGGAACAGTACACATACTGGTCGTCGGAATTTACGAGTACTGTTGTGTGAATTACACACGATTGCTGCAGCAAAATCCGTGTGTGAACATAATAGATGACAGTTCCCAATGCAAAACCGTGTCTGATTAATAAAGCCCTCCACCCACTTTCCAAAACTCGAGGCGTGAAATAGAGTGTTAATCCTGTGGGGCCGGTTGTCTTGCCAGATTTTAGATTTTCTTTTATGAACACGAGATATTTACATCGTCTGATGATTTTTGAACTCGCACACAAGTACTGAAATATGATTTTTCAAACCGTTATGGTTAGCTGTTGCATATAGATGAAGTTCAAATCTGAATTACAGTCATTAAATGGTTAGGAAATCACTTAAATGTCTTCAAAAGGTCATGACCCCTGAAATTTTTGAAATTTTCACATGACAGTTAGTATCAGTGCACATTACACGTAGCAAAACTTTGAAGGCCGTAAGAGGAAGCTATCTGTCGTTCGTCATCAAACATGCATTGTTCCCTCTCGGAACCATGAGCCTTATAGTGAGTTGCTGCAGTTTGTGAGGGGTGTGTGTCCAAACTTCCGTCAATCAAGCCAATTTTTGTACCACATCATCTTGGTGGCATGACATTACATCAAGCAAGGTTTCATGTTTTTTGATTATTTTTTAATTTTTTGGAATAACAATGCCATGGCACTCCATGCATGTGCCCATGCCGTGAGACCAATATGTTGGAAAATTCCTTCTACTTTACTACACATGGAATAACTCGCACACAAGTACACAAATATGTTTTTTTCAAACCGTTATGGTTAGCCATTGCATGTACATCTAGTTCAAATTTGAATTATGGTCATTAAATGGCTAGGAAATCACTTAAATGTCTTCAAAAAGGTCAAATAACCCCTAGAATTTTCCAAATTTTCACATGACAGTTAATATTAGTGCACATTACAAGTAGAAAAAATTTGAAGGCCGTAAGAGGAAGATATCTGCCGTTCGTCATCAAACATGCATTGTTCCCTCTCGGAACCACGAGCCTTCTATTGGGTTGCTCCGGTTTGTGAGGGGTGTGTGTCCAAACTTTCCTCACACAAGCCAATTTTTGTACCACATCCTCTTGGTGGCATGACATTACATCAAGCAAGGTTTCATGTTTTTTGATTATTTTTTAATTTTTTGGAATAACAATGCCATGGCACTCCATGCATGTGCCCATGCCGTGAGACCAATATGTTTGGATATTCCTTCTAATTTACTGCACATGGAATCAAATCACACACAAGTACACAAAATATAACTTTTCAAACCGTTTTGGTTAGCTCCTGCATGTACATGTAGTTCAAATCTTAAATTACGGTCATTAAATGGCTAGAAAATCACATAAATGTCTTACAAGGTCAAATGACCCCTGAAATTTTCCAAAATTTGACATGATAGTTGTATTAGTACTACAAATTTTCTCGTACATTTAAAACACCATCCGTTGCCACGTTACTCCAAATTCATCTTTCATAGCGAATAAAAAATATATACAACATCACACACAGTTGTTTTGTAGGAATCTTTTGCGACGAAAAAATCTGGGTCTATTTAAGTCTTCCTCCTTAAGCTTCGCCGGCTCGTCTGCTCCAGTGTCGGCCACCCCCGAATCCACAAATCCCGATCCCCATTCCCGCACCCCCTTCTTGCAAAGATGACACCGTGGAAACGCTTCGTGAAGGCACGTACGATGGCCGCGGCCACCCCGAGCATCGCCGCCTGCGCCAAGAGTGCGGCCGCCTACGCCGAGAGTGTCGCCGCATCCACAGTAAGCGCGGCCGCTTCCATCGAGAGGGTGTCTGCGGCAGCCGACAGGGAAGCTGCAGCAGCCGATACGGCTGCAGCTGCTGCTGCGCTGGCGGCTGCAAACACCGAGAG
>NW_025249092.1:0-2273 GCF_018294505.1 Triticum aestivum | reverse complement strand
AGACACACCTCTCTCTTAGTTGGCAGATATGATTTCATCATATCATTCGGTAGGATATCCCTGGCTATTAGGCTGGATGGTAATACAAGGCAAAGTTTTACCCTAGTTTGGATCGGACCCTTGTAGTTGAAGAAAGAGCCTACTCCTAGTACTGTATATTAGTGATAGGGGTGTGTACAAAGTACACGTGAATACTAGGCATTGTGCGTGTGTGTATACTATCGACGAACTAGCCCCAAGCTTCTATAACATACTGGGGGCCTATGGTTACAAATCATATATAATCGGCTTATCACCAGTGGGGATAGAGTCCTCCGCGACTCTAGTAGCTTCGTGTTGTACGCCGAGTCCTCCACATGGGTCTTCGTATAACGCGTCTCAGTCCAACCTATATGTGGTGTAGGATGGAACCGACCCATGAGTCTACATGTTGACCCAGCACAACAAGAAATGATGTGCCCACCACACCACACACGCAATGAGCCACTAAGAAAATAAGCATATACAATAGTACAATGATATCTAGCTCATGATACGTCTCCATATTTTGTTGATGACACTGATGGAATTTGCATTTGATGCGTGCTTCGTTTTGTTGACGACACTTACGGTCATTGTATTTGAAGCGAAAGCACAATATGGTCACTGGACTTCAGAATAAGCTATCACGGTCACCACATACATTTTGTCGTGCTAACCAACATGTGGTTGGATGGTTAGGAGGACAGTGGTTTCTCGAGCCTACCAAGGTTAAAGTCCTGGTGCTCACATTTATCTTGTGTTAATTTCAGTATTTTCTGGCGATGTGCGTTCAGTGGGAGGATACGTTCCACTCAACTACGAGGCACCTATGGTGACTTCGTAAAATCTCAAGATCATATATGCTGGCCCACTCCCTCGAAGGTGCTCATAGGGGTAGGGTTCACGTGTGTGCGCTTATAGCGGTGAGTGCTTGCGCGTATATATGAGCCCTTGCGTCTGTACCATGTTAAACAAATACATGTCATGATTATACGCTCACTGGCTCACTCGTACAACTCCGTATTTTGTTGATGACACAATCAATTGACCAGTCAAACGTTCCACGCGGCACAACTAGTGTTGCACCATCGGGGCGTTTAATCATGGGGCCCACCTATCAGCCCGTATATGAAAGAAAGAAATGGTAGTTTGAGTCTGTACTGTGTTAATAAAATAGGATTACATTTTAGGGTGATCATACGGTCACTCTCTCACCATACAGCTCCGTAATTTGTTGATAACACAATGAATTGACCAGTCAAACGGTCCACATTCAGCAGCACACATTACCATAGGGCCCACCCGTCAGCGCGTATATGAAGGACAGAAATGGTAATAAATTAGTGGTCGGTGGGTATTCAAAGTCGTGAGACCTCTGGTTGGCAGTCGTCGGCGGTTGGGGGGGCGTTGATTGGGCAGTGGGGTGGGGATCGCCGGAGAAAAAGCTTGGCGCGTGGGGGGACGAGAGGGATGGCCGGTGGCGTGGCAGACCGGCGGTGGGGAGTTGTTTCAGGGAGGGCGGGGCGGCGTGGCGGTGTGGGCCGGCCGCGGGCGGCGGAGGCTGGCGGTTCGGCCGGTGGTGGATGGCGGCTCAGGGGGTGGAGTTTGATGATAAACCAGAGGCCCTTGATTTCGTATCCAACGGCTGGAAAATCTAATGACCAAAGATCGAAAAGCCAGTCGACTGTCGTGTAGCCTCACCCCGCATGCACGCACGCACGCACGCAAGACACTCACGAATGCAGGCGTGCAACACTGACACGTACACATAACGTACACAAGCACACATGCTGGCGTGCAACACTAACATGTACACATGCACTCACGAACACACGCACGTACGCACCCATGCATGCAACACTGAAACGTACCCTTGCACGCACGCAACACTTGCATGCCTGCATGCACACAGCACACGACGCAAGACACACGCTCAACCTATACGTGCGTGCACCCTCTGTTAAGGACATGGATTGTTACGGTATTAATCAATCTTATCTGTGATAAGCAGAACATTGATGTTTGCAGCGGTCTTTATGAATCACAACGTATCGAACGGGATATCAACAAGTAGGCTTATCTACATGAAAAAGATGACGTCACACTCAATGAACAATCGTCGGTTTATGAAATGCTCGCTTCTGACCGCCCTGGCCCACCAAAGGATCCTCTGCTGTGCGCTGCCTGCATTGGGTCACTGACATGCAGGCCATGTACCCAAAGAGCCCACCCGTCAGTGGAAGAACGGTGCA
>NW_025249091.1:1640-2273 GCF_018294505.1 Triticum aestivum | reverse complement strand
CATTTACTAATTATTTTGAGCTATAAGACCATAAAATTGAAAAGCATTTCAAATGAACTCTGAAAAGGTTGAAAGTTGGCATGGTATCATCATTTCATCCACATAGCATGTGCAAGATAGTTGGGAGGGTTAGGGCAAAAACTAGATGCACTTCGTGTAGAAAACGGACAATCTCTTTCAAAGTATCAGGATTTCATACGGAAACTCGTCTGTTACAAAGGGATTTCATTTTTTAAAACTTATTTGAACTCCTGACTTCTTGTGTGCTCAAAATGCACCATTCAAAGCCACATCATTATTTTTCAATCCTTCCTCACTTCATTTATTATTTTTCATGCATTTACTAATTACTTTGAGCTATAAGACCATAAAATTGAAAAGCATTTCAAATGAACTCTGAAAAGGTTGAAATTTGGCTTGGTATCATCATTTCATCCACATAGCATGTGCAAGAAAGTTGAGAGGGTTACGGCAAGAAGTGGGTGCACTTCGTGTACAAAACGGACAATCTCTTTCAAAGTATCAGGATTTCATTCGGAAACCCATCTGTTACAAAGGGATTTCATTTTTTAAAACTTATTTGAACTGCTGACTTTTTGTGTGTTCAAAATTAAACATTCAAAGCCACATCAT
>NW_025249091.1:0-1505 GCF_018294505.1 Triticum aestivum | reverse complement strand
GGCATTTCAAATGAACTCTGAAAAGGTTGAAAGTTGCCATGGTATCATCATTTCATCCACATAGCATGTGCAAGAAATTTGAGAGGGTTACGGCAAAAACTGGATGCACTTCGTGCACAAAACGGACAATCTCTTTCAAAGTATCAGGATTTGATACGGAAACTTGTCTGTTACAAAGGGATTTCATTTTTTTAAACTTATTTGAACTCCTGACTTTTTGTGTGTTCGAAATGCACCATTCAAAGCCACACCATCATTTTTCAATCCTTTCTGACTTCATTTGTTATTTTTCATGCATTTACTAATTATTTTGAGCTATAAGACCATAAAATTGAAAAGCATTTCAAATGAACTCTGAAAAGGTTGAAAGTTGGCATCGTATCATCATTTCATCCACATAGCATGTGCAAGAAAGTTGAGAGGGTTACGGCAAAAACTGGATGCACTTCGTGTACAAAACGGACGATCTCTTTCAAAGTATCAGGATTTCATACGGAAACTCGTTTGTTACAAAGGGATTTCATTTTTTAAAACTTATTTGAACTCCTGACTTTTTGTACGTTCAAAATTAAACATTCAAAGCCACATTATCATTTTTCAATCCTTTCTGACTTCATTTGTTATTTTTCATGCATTTACTAATTATTTTGAGCTATAAGACCATAAAATTGAAAAGCATTTCAAATGAACTCTGAAAAGGTTGAAAGTTGGCATGGTATCATCATTTCATCCACATAGCATGTGCAAGATAGTTGGGAGGGTTACGGCAAAAACTAGATGAACTTCGTGTAGAAAACGGACAATCTCTTTCAAAGTATCAGGATTTCATATGGAAACTCGTCTGTTACAAATGGATTTCATTTTTTAAAACTTATTTGAACTCCTGACTTCTTGTGTGTTCAAAATGCACCATTCAAAGCCACATCATTATTTTTTAATCCTTTCTCACTTCATTTGTTATTTTTCATGCATTTACTAATTACTTTGAGCTATAAGACCATAAAATTGAAAAGCATTTCAAATGAACTCTGAAAAGGTTGAATTTTGGCATGGTATCATCATTTCATCCACATAGCATGTGCAAGAAAGTTGAGAGGGTTACGGCAAAAAGTGGATGCACTTCGTGTAGAAAACGGACAATCTATTTCAAAGTATCAGGATTTCATACGGAAACCCATCTGTTACAAAGGGATTTCATTTTTTAAAACTTATTTGAACTCCTGACTTTTTGTGTGTTCAAAATTAAACATTCAAAGCCACATCATCATTTTTCAATCCTTTCTGACTTCATTTGTTATTTTTCATGCATTTACTAATTATTTTGAGCTATAAGACCATAAAATTGAAAAGCATTTCAAATGAACTCTGAAAAGGTTGAAAGTTGGCATGGTATCATCATTTCATCCACATAGCATGTGCAAGATAGTTGGGAGGGTTACGGCAAAAACTAGATGCACTTCGTGTAGAAAACGGACAATCTCTTTCAAAGTATCAGGATTTCATAC
>NW_025249090.1:0-2274 GCF_018294505.1 Triticum aestivum | reverse complement strand
CAAGATAAGCGTGAGTGCTATGGATGGCGTTCTCGTAGGGAGACGGGAGCGGATCCATAGTGGTGTATTGATATGGTGAATATGTGGACTCGTGTGCGCCACCTCAAAGAGTTACTTGCAGTCGTAGTTCAGGATAGCCACCGAGTCAAAGCTGGCTTGCTGCAGTTAAACCCCACCATCCCCTTTGTTGATAATGAAGCATATGTAGTTAGTTCTGATGTAAGTCTTGCTGGGTACATTTGTACTCACGTTTGCCTATTTTATGTTTTGCAGAGAGACTTCGGTCTCACTAGTAGTTCCACGTGGACTTCGACGTTTAGCTTGTTACCTCAGCTATGATCTTGTGCCCTCGGCAGGATTTGGTAGATAGTCAGGCTTCTCAGCCTTTTTCATTTATAGATGTCTGTACTCAGACATGATAGCTTCCGCTTGTGCTTTGACTTGTATGCTCTGATTGTTGGGTCATGAGACCCATGTTTGTAATATCTCGCTCCTCGAAGCCTATTGATTAAATACTTGAGTCATAGAGTCATGTTGTGATGCCATGTTGTGTTTGCACATATCGAGCATATTGTGTGTATGTTATTGAAATGCTTGGTATGTGTGGGATCTGACTATCTAGTTGTTTATCCTTAGTAGCCTCTCTTACCGGGAAATGTCTCCTAGTGTTTCCAATGGTAGCTTGCTACTGCTCCGGAACACTTAGGCTGGCCGGCATGTGTCCTTCTTCGTTCCTGTGTCTGTCCCTTCGGGGAAATGTCACGCGATGAATACCGGAGTCCTGTTAGCCCGCTACAGCCCGGTTCACCGGAGTCTTGCTAGCCTAGTGCTACAGCCTGGATTCACTCGCTGATGACCGACACGTTCGATGTTGGGTCATGGATGCCTGTCCCTGTAAGTTTGTGCCACTTTGGGTTTACGACTAGCCATGTCAGCCCGGGCTCCTTATCATATAGATGCTAGCGACACTGTCATATACGTGTGCCAAAAGGCGCAAACGGTCCCGGGTAAAGGTAGGGCGACACCCGTGGGAATACCGTGTGTGAGGCCGCAAAGTGATATGAGGTGTTACATGCTAGATCGATGTGGCATTGAGTCGGGGTCCTGACAGCGTTGGTATCAGAGCTTGACTGCCTGTAGGTTACCAAGCCAAACTGGTCGAAGTTGAGTCTAGAAATTCTTTAGTTATATAAGGGAATTGATTGTGGGATGGAATGTAAGGCTCTTTTTACTCCTTATACCTCATGCCCTTCTGATCTGAGTCATCTTATCTTTCCTACGGGGTTAAGAAACTAGGCTTTATCTTCTTTCTATCAGGATCACGTATTACTAGTCCGTAGACTTATAAGATTGTTCGATTTAAGCTTGAGTCCAGTTCCTACTACTTCTGTATGTTAACTGATGATCTCGAAACCTTGATATTGTGCTTCTGAGTGGTTATGCCACCATTTTTTGTGATTGTCTCAAATCTTTTGAGCATTTACAGCCGTTATGCTGTCCGAGTCATCCCAGGTTTCTAAATAGTCTGAAGCATTTGCAAAATCCCTTCCTCCTGTTCCGATGTTCCTTTGGGCCAGATTAACCACACTAATCGGTGAGTTGAGGTACTTTGTTACCTCGGCGTATATGTTGGAGATATTATTATGACCCTAGGTGTGTTAGGGGATCATCTAGTAATTTAGCTATGATTTGTGTTCCCGGTGTGATGATTCTGGCCATCATTCTCGAAAGCATCCCGTGATGCTACTTAGTAATAGGTATTCTGTTCCTGGGTTCTTGAACCCGAGATTCACTCTACCTACTTCATGTTGATAGTAATTGCTAGCGCCTTTAGGATATTAGTAACCTTTGCGATAGTCCTTGAAGTCCGTGGTATCTTCTTCTTCCAAATACCATGAACTACTTATGGCAGAAGTTCCTCGTTGAACTGAAATATCACAACAGGATTATTCTTGAGGAGTTCTCCATTCATAAATTGTGACTCTGCCAGTTCTACCTTTCTGCATGGGTTATCCGGAAGAAATATGTTGAACTTGGTTCGACATACTAATCTATGCATCCACAACTCAGAAAATTATATGTTCCTTTGAGTTGTTCTCTTTAGTTGCATTCTGACCCTCGTCTATCAATTGATAGTCAAGAGTATGCGTGCGTTCGTTTATCGATGCCTATTACTCTTGTGGTCCGTCAAGCCATTCTATCGCAGAATGACTAGGAGAAACAAACTCCAGTACCTCTTCCATATCTAGGATTGGGTCAAAGCAATTGTGCTCC
>NW_025249089.1:0-2274 GCF_018294505.1 Triticum aestivum | reverse complement strand
AGTAAACCAAGGCCACTTGGCAAGTCTCGGTCCAAACCGGAAATGTTTAATCCCCACACACGAAAGAAAGGTAGAAAAGACCACCGGAGGAGAACGAAGCGCCGGAATGCAAAACGGACAACGGGGAAAATGCTCGAATGCATGAGATGAACACGTATGCAAATGCAATGCACATGATGACATGATATGAGATGCATGACAATGATAACAACACACGGAGACAAAAACCCGAACCCGAGAAAATAAAATAACTTAACGCCGGAAACGGCAAGAGTTAGAGTACAAATTGGGAAAGTTACATCCGGGGTGTTACAACACTCCACCACTACGAAAGGATCTCGTCCCGATATCGAGGACTCAAAGCACGCCGGGTACTCATAACGGAGGTGATCCTCGCGTTCCCAGGTAGCTTCACGGTCGGAATGGTGTGACCACTTGACTTTGAGGAATTTGATTGACTTATTGCGAGTCTTGCGTTTAGTCTCTTCAAGAATAGCAACTGGGTGCTCACGATAAGAGAGATCTTCTTGGAGCTCAATGTCCTCGAAGTTGACGGTGCGGTCAGGAGTCTTGAAGCTCTTTCGAAGCTGAGAGACATGGAACACGTCATGAACATTTGCAAAGTTTGAAGGAAGCTCGAGTTGATAGGCGAGGTCGCCTCTCTTGCTGACAATCTTGAAAGGTCCCACGTATCTGGGGGCAACCTTCCGTTTGATACCGAAGCGATGAGTACCTTTCATAGGAGAGAGGCGGAGGTAAACATGATCTCCGATCTCAAAAGCCAAATCACAGTGCTTACTATCATAGTAGCTCTTCTGACGGGATTGGGCTGCTTTGAGGTTATCTCGAATGACTTTGCACATTTCCTCTGCCTCTGTGATTAAGTCATTACCCAAAAGCTGACGTTCACCCGTTTCAGACCAGTTGAGAGGGGTACGGCACTTCCTACCATACAGAATTTCAAATGGGGCCTTGCCCGAACTTGCTTGAAAACTGTTGTTGTACGAGAATTTAGCGTAAGGAAGACAATCCTCCCACTTCATGCCGAAGGAGATCACACAAGCCTGAGCATATCTTCAAGAATCTGGTTGACACGCTCGACTTGACCGCTAGTTTGAGGATGGAAAGCTGTGCTGAAGCGGATGTTGGTGCCCATGGCCTTCTGAAAAGAATCCCAAAACTTAGAGGTAAAGATGCTGACATGGTATGAAGAGATCGCTTGTGGAATACGGCGCCGAGAGACAATACGAGAGGTATAGAGTTCCGCCAATTGAGCTGCAGTGATCGACTCTTTGATAGGCAGAAAGTGAGACACTTTGGTGAGTTTGTCGATGACAATGAATATAGCATCATTGCCACGCTTGGAATTTGGAAACCCAGTCACGAAGTCCATTTCAATGTGGTCAAACTTCCATTTTGGAATGGCAAGAGGTTGGAGGAGACCAGCTGGTCTTTGGTGTTCTACCTTCACTCTTCTTCAGACATCACACTCATTCACGTATTGAGCAATCTCGCGCTTCATTCGAGTCCACCAATAAGCTTGCTTGAGGTCGTGATACATCTTTGTGCTCCCAGGGTGGATGGAGAGGAGAGAATTGTGAGCCTCGTTCATGATCACTTTACGGAGGTCACCTTTGGGTACAACAATACGATCCTCGAAGAAGAGAGTGTCCTTGTCATCAAGGCGGTAGCACTTGTACTTGGGTTGACTCTTGGCAATCCCAATCTTCACCTTTTTCACCATAGCATAAGAAGCTGGGCTTGGCGAATCTGATCTTCCAAGGTAGGAGAGACTTGAAGGTTGGCGAGGAAACCTTGAGGAACAACTTGCAGATTAAGTTTGCGGAAAGCTTCACAAAGCTCGGGTTGATAAGGCTTGAGAATCAGACTGTTGCAATAAGCCTTTCTGCTCAATGCGTCAGCAATCACATTGGCCTTGCATGGAGTATACTCGATACTCGGATTATACTCTTGAATCATTTCGACCCATCGAGTTTGCCTGAGGTTGAGATTAGGCTGAGTGAAGATGTACTTGAGACTCTTGAGGTTGAGATTAGGATGAACATAGGCACTTGAAACTGGAAAAATCGGGGACTTAGTAGAATTCTACCTCGGGATCTAGGGTTTGAGGTCAACGGCGACGCCGGTGGCTTCGCCGGCGATGTGGCGGCGGGGCGGCGCCGGTGGATGGCCCGGGAGGTCGGGGACGGCCGGATCGGGTCCGGCCCGACCGGATCCGCGGCAAGGGCGGCGGCGGCGTGCGCTCCGGCGAGG
>NW_025249088.1:0-2274 GCF_018294505.1 Triticum aestivum | reverse complement strand
AAATTCGTCCGGAGCGTTGAGTTGTGGACGAAACAATCTGATGCTGCAGCAGAATCCGAGTCAAACTACAAGTCCAAAGGTGTTACATCACCTCCACTTGGGCCCATTGGCCTTGTACGACCTAGATTTAGTTTTAGGCTGACTTGGGACGTCCTCCCACCTCCTTGGCCGCCACCCCTTGCTCCTATATAAGTAGATCCATCTAGTAGCTTTTCCTTGGGATTTGTTTAGTTAAAAGTTAGCCATTGCAACTTCGTGTACTTCGTTTGTGTCCAACGACCAGACCAAGACCGCTTCCGGATCCCCACCATTATCAATACTTCATATATATTTGCAATATTCAGATTGCTTTATCATATTCTTGCTCGTTCTTCGATTGCTTGCAGGAATAGACCTTCGTGGTCAGGCTGACCGTGCTTCCAGCATCGTCAGTAACCTCAGGAGATTGGTTTAGCGATTGCTAAGGCGCAACGTCGTGCACGTTTGTAGTCGGATCGTGAAAGTCGTCTCCACCAAATCGATAGTTATCATCTCATCGAAAGATCGGGACCTTTGCCTCTATCAAGTGGTATCAGTTTTCAGGTTGCTCAGTGAGAATTTCCAGTTTTCCTAGATTAGATTTATTTTCTTACCTATTGTCCAAGAAAAAGCCACAAAAAAGAGTTAGATCTATTCATCCTTTGTCCTAGCCAGACTGAGCCTTTGCAATTTTCTTTTCATTGTTTGCATTATTGAATTATCGGTTGCATCGCCGTGTCGAGTTGCTGGTCTTAGTGTCTAGTTCCTTTAGAGTTTCGAGTTCTGTTCACATTAGTCACGCAGCCGCTGCATCATTATCTCATCCGCTGTCCACCATCCCATCCACCAATTTCCACCATGTGCTACGCACTATTTATTGTCATAATCATAGTTGAGGTCACTCACATCTTCGCCTGATCGAATCTGCATCTTATCTAGTTTGTCTTGGGAAGAGGGAGAAAAAGAAGATAAAGAAAAAAAAGAGAGAAAAAAGGAAAGAAAAAAAAGAAAAAGAGGGAGAAGAAAAAGAAAAAAAAGGCGTGAGAAAAAAAAGAGAGAAGAAAAAAAATTGGATCTATCTAGAATCAATCTCGTACCTGAATTCGGATTGAAATCTGTTTTGCGCACTGTTCAGTAAAACAGGTGTATCTTCCTCATACGAAGTCAGTTTTGGCTCCGTGAGTACTCAAATTGAAGATAGCGACAAGCCGCATCTAAATAGTTGCAGAAGCTTGTTCAATATTTGACACCTCAAAATCGGCTTCTAAATAGGTCTTTTTGCCCTCCGAAGTTCGTGAACGCAACTTGTTCCAATTTTTCAGGCCAGTTTTAGAATTCTTTGACTCCTCATATCAACTCGGAATTGAGTGATTCTTTTTGCATTGGAAAGCTTGAGTTAGTAGCATTCTTTGAAAGAATTTATCAGAAAATTGTCTCAAAATTTTCAAGAGGAAAGTTGGAGAGAGAGTTGTTGTATATCCTGCTTGATAGTTGTTTTTCATCATTATCTTCACTGCCATTGTGATCTTCACTTATATCTTGCTGTCAAGTGCTACTTAGTATCGTTCATTGATGCTAGTTGTGCTACGCCGTGACCTCATTAGTGTTCTAGGCTCGCGTCTCTAGTCCGGTCTAGCCTAGGACCAGCACAGTACCGTCGTTGAGCGTTTATTCAACATTGCATCTTTGAATTGATTATTGCTAATCTTTTGCTACCATATATAGCCAACCCAGCTCCACATATTTCTACACCGTGTATACGTACGCTCCCCTGGCAATCGCTTTACTCATTATTCGGAGTTACTTGACACCGCTGGTTGCCGATCACTGCCTGCTGCATGGTAAGAACTTGTAAGACATTGATATTTGCTTTACTGTGAGCGTTTTACCACCACATCCTAGTAGTTATAGGAACATTATTTTTGGGTTTTGTTTCTTGTTCTACTAATCATGACAGGATCCAGAGTCAATTCATGGGCTTTGTCGATCGCGGGAGACGTGCCACCACCTTTGCAAATACCACAACCGTCACGAGAGGTGCACAAACATCCAAATGCACATGATCAGGTTAATGTATCTATACCACCATTTAATGGCCGTTTTAAACCTGCTTTATATATTGAATGGGAGTTCGACATAAAAAATATATTTGCTTCCCATAATTTCAATGAACATAAAAAGGTTAAGGTTGCGGTTGGTTCTTTCACTGGTTATGCTTTGGTTTGGTGGAGTGAATATTGTCGGTTACACCCTGAT
>NW_025249087.1:0-2274 GCF_018294505.1 Triticum aestivum | reverse complement strand
GGAAAGCCTCTCGTCAAAGATGAAAGATCTCTATCAACGATGATGCGAAGATTGCATGATTGGTACTTGAAAATCTGCAGAGACTCTGGGGGGAGGAGTACTTTGTATGTGAAAGTTAAAAAGGAGCATGACCTTGTTGGAATTGAACTGTTGCCCATTCCATTTGAGGAGTTCTATCAGTTTTTCAATCAATTGGCCCTCGCTAAAACAACGGTCGCCTGCTACTGTCTGTAAGTAGTACTACTTCTGTCATTAAGTCTCTCTATATAGCTCAACTCTTTCATTGCATGTATTTATAATCATCCTCACTATATTATGCAGATTGAAGATCGCCGAATTGAAGAAAAGACAAGTCGGTGATATTGGGTTCATTAACACATATCTCATAGATGCAACTCAGGTTAAATTTCATGCCGCAGCTATCGAGGCCAACTTGCTACGATCGTTGGTAATAAATGAAAACAAAGATATAATACTCTTTCCTTACAACTTCAAGTGAGTGTTACTGTCTTGTGCATATTCGGTTTTCCTTATATATTAGTCAATGTTATAGTAATGTAATTGATGAGTTATGCATGCGTGTGCAGTTTCCACTATATTCTTCTAGAGATTAAGCTTGAGCAGGGACTAGTAACCGTCTTACACTCAAGACGAAAAGATCCCCAGGACTATGCAGACATGACTCAAATACTCGAGAAGTAAGTTAAATCGATCATTATCCACCATATCAGCAACTTTGTTCATTTCCTGATATATCAAGTAATTGTTTTCTTTGTCCGGCAGGGTTTGGAGAAAATTCACCAGAAAAGCTCCGGGACTGCCGAAGGAGCTGCAATTTAGACACCCGAAAGTAAGAACTATAGTAGCATGTTCCGTGCATCTACTAGTCATTCAAGCGCTAATTTCATCAATATCATTTGGCATTCTTACTTATCAGTTTGATTGACCTCTATTTCTTGTAAAGTGGTTGTGGCAGGAACAAGGGAATGATTTCTGCGGATACTACATTTGCGAGTCCATCCGCCACACGACCTGTGAGCGGGGCTACACTGACGAACAATATGAAGTACGTAAATAACAACATTCACAATTTTATTTTATTACCATCATTTGTGTTGAGTTTCATTCATTCATATATATATGTATTGACCCCCTTCTTTAAATTAGATGTTTCGGAAGCGGGATGAACTCCTAGCACCAGCTCGCATGCGAGCAATTCAAGAGGAATTGGCGGCATTCTTTGTTGACCACGTGATCCCTGAAGACGGAGAATACTATGTGGACCCTGAGTCCGTATGATTATATTTGTAAGAGATAATTATTGTATATATGTAGCCGGTAGTGTCGGATAGATATACGAGAACTTATTGTTCGACCAATCTCTTGGAGAAGGAGAGGTGGTCGATATCACTTCTCTCTGTATGCATATATGTTCATGACGATCTTCTGTTTCCTTCGTTTGCTTACTAGCTAGCTAGCGTGTCTAGTCCTCTCTATACGTATGTATAATACGTAGCGTCGATCAAGCACGGGCATAAGAGAGGACACTTCACTCTATTAATTATAGCTAGCTAACACAATATATGAAACACCTAAATTAACCCCCCCAAACCCCCAAACCCCCCCTTTAAAAAAAACCAACCACAGAAATGCTGACGCGTGGATGCCTATTGGTCCCGGTTGGTGCCACCAACCGGGACCAAAGGGTCTCCTGCCTGGGCTCCGCGCACAGGCCACGTGGAGGCCCATCTGTCCCGGTTCTGGATTGAACCGGGACTAAAAGGACAGGGCATTAGTACCGACCCTTTAGTCCCGGTTCCAGAACCGGGACAAAAGGCCCTTACAAACCGGGATAACAGGCCCTTTTTCTACCAGTGTTATTTTGTTGTGGTTATGCATGCTAGACTTTGCATCACTTCAAGAATTAACTGAAATTATTGATTAAAGATGGTTGTTATCTCAATCGGCCACAGAAGCCTTTTTTATACAACATCGGCATGATTTTCTTATTTTTTACACTTGTGGGTAACTTGCATCTACTGTTCTTCCTTTTAGCGACATCATTCTCTTTCTACAATTTTTGCATGTCCATTTAGTTTCAGAGGAAGGCACATGCCAGTTGCCTGGGTTGTGCCATGATATGCTTTGTACGAGAACACGCATGATATGATTTGGCGTTGCTGCATAACTCCATTAGACTTTGTTCTTTCAAAGTTGGGCACACAAAAGCAAGTTACGTTTTAACTTCTACACGGCAAAAGGTACCAATATATA
>NW_025249086.1:0-2274 GCF_018294505.1 Triticum aestivum | reverse complement strand
AGAAATTCTATATCATTTCCAATCAGTAATATGTCATCCACATATAATATCAGAAATGCTACAGAGCTCCCACTCACTTTCTTGTAAATACAGGCTTCTCCGAAAGTCTGTATAAAACCAAATGCTTTGATCACACTATCAAAGCGTTTATTCCAACTCCGAGAGGCTTGCACCAGTCCATAAATGGATCGCTGGAGCTTGCACACTTTGTTAGCTCCCTTTGGATCGACAAAACCTTCCGGTTGCATCATATACAACTCTTCTTCCAGAAATCCATTCAGGAATGCAGTTTTGACATCCATCTGCCAAATTTCATAATCATAAAATGCGGCAATTGCTAACATGATTCGGATAGACTTAAGCATCGCTACGGGTGAGAAGGTCTCATCGTAGTCAACCCCTTGAACTTGTCGAAAACCCTTTGCGACAAGTCGAGCTTTGTAGACAGTAATATTACCGTCAGCCTCAGTCTTCTTCTTGAAGATCCATTCATTCTCAATCGCTTGCCGATCATCGGGCAAGTCAACCAAAGTCCACACTTTGTTCTCATACATGGATCCCATCTCAGATTTCATGGCTTCAAGCCATTTTGCGGAATTTGGGCTCACCATCGCTTCTTCATAGTTCGTAGGTTCATCATGATCTAGTAGCACGATTTCCAGAACAGGATTACCGTACCACTCTGGTGCAGATCTCGCTCTGGTTGATCTACGAGGTTCAGCAGTTTCTTGTCCTGAAGTTTCATGATCATCATCATTAGCTTCCTCACTAATTGGTATAGGCGTCGCAGAAATAGTTTCTGTGATGTACTACTTTCCAATAAGGGAGCAGGTACAGTTACCTCGTCAAGTTCTACTTTCCTCCCACTCACTTCTTTCAAGAGAAACTCCTTCTCTAGAAAGGATCCATTCTTAGCAACGAATGTCTTGCCTTCTGATTTGTGATAGAAGGTGTACCCAACGGTCTCCTTTGGATATCCTATGAAGACACATTTCTCCGATTTGGGTTCGAGCTTATCAGGTTGAAGCTTTTTCACATAAGCATCGCAGCCCCAAACTTTAAGAAACGACAACTTTGGTTTCTTGCCAAACCATAGTTCATAAGGCGTCATCTCAACGGATTTTGATGGTGCCCTATTTAACGTGAATGCGGCCGTCTCTAAAGCATAACCCCAAAACGATAGCGGTAAATCAGTAAGAGACATCATAGATCGCACCATATCTAGTAAAGTACGATTACGACGTTCGGACACACCATTACGCTGTGGTGTTCCGGGTGGCGTGAGTTGTGAAACTATTCCACAATTTTTCAAATGTACACCAAACTCGTAACTCAAATATTCTCCTCCACGATCAGATCGTAGAAACTTTATTTTCTTGTTACGATGATTTTCAACTTCACTCTGAAATTCTTTGAACTTTTCAAATGTTTCAGACTTGTGTTTCATTAAGTAGATATACCCATATCTGCTTAAGTCATCTGTGAAGGTGAGAAAATAACGATATCCGCCACGAGCCTCAATATTCATCGGACCACACACATCGGTATGTATGATTTCCAACAAATCTGTTGCTCTCTCCATAGTACCGGAGAACGGTGTTTTAGTCATCTTGCCCATGAGGCACGGTTCGCAAGTACCAAGTGATTCATAATCAAGTGGTTCCAAAAGTCCATCAGTATGGAGTTTCTTCATGCGCTTTACACCGATATGACCTAAACGACAGTGCCACAAATAAGTTGCACTTTCATTATCAACTCTGCATCTTTTGGCTTCAACATTATGAATATGTGTATCACTACTGTCGAGATTCATCAAAAATAGACCACTCTTCAAAGGTGCATGACCATAAAAGATATTACTCATATAAATAGAACAACCATTATTCTCTGATTTAAATGAATAACCGTCTCGCATTAAACAAGATCCAGATATAATGTTCATGCTCAACGCTGGCACCAAATAACAATTATTTAGGCCTAATATTAATCCCGAAGGTAGATGTAGAGGTAGCGTGCCGACCGCGATCACATCGACTTTGGAACCGTTTCCCACGCGCATCGTCACCTCGTCCTTTTCTAGTGTCCGCTTATTCCGTAGTCCCTGTTTCGAGTTGCAAATATTAGCAACAGAACCAGTATCAAATACCCAGGTGCTACTGCGAGCTGTAGTAAGGTACACATCAATAACATGTATATCACATATACCTTTGTTCACCTTGCCATCCTTCTTATCCGCCAAATACTTGGGGCAGTTCCGCTTCCAGTGACCAGTCT
>NW_025249085.1:0-2274 GCF_018294505.1 Triticum aestivum | reverse complement strand
GTCGACATGACGGATAATATCAAAACATCGGCCGGCGGACGCGTAGCAGCGCCCAATATTTTATTTTCTTTTTCGTCTGTTTTTTTTCTTTTTGAAATCACATCCCTCTCTTTATTTACGATTCAATCAATGTTTCATCACTTAAATAAAGAGAGGTATGAGCTCGCTAGGGGGCTCAACAAAAAACTATTACAAGACGGGCCCTTGGCCATATTTGCTAATTCATGAGCAACAGAATTAGCCTCCCAAGGGCAGTGCACAAACGAGGTATAAGGAAAGATGCACGCGATATGATAGCAATCGTCAAAGATTGCAACCGTTGGACCTGTAGATTGTCCTCCTTCATTTATGTACTAATAACCTCAAGATTATCTGAATTGACAATAACCTGGTTTTACCGGTTTTCTTCAGGGTCTTTTTTCACTTCCTTTACCTTCTCTGAATATTCATGAGAAGTAATTGAGTCTTTTCTGAACTTTATTATGGATGATTTTTATAGCTTTGTATTTCTCTCTGATATATCCGTTTGGTTTGGCCAACTAGATTGATTTATCTTTAGCGGGAGAGGTACTTTATAATGGGTTCAAACTTGCGGTGCTCTATATCCTAGTGACAGAAGGGGGCAAGACACGTTTTTATATTATTACCATTAAGGGTAAAACGACGGGGTTTATTCATATTGATTGGGTTTACTTTGTATACATCATGTCATCTTTCTTAATTTATTTTTATTAACTTAATACCCTAGATGCATGCTGGATAGCGGTAGATGGGTGGAGTAATAGTAGTAGATGCAGGCAGGAGTCGGTCTACTTGTCTCGGACGTGATGCCTATATACTTGATCATTGCCTTGAATATCGTCATAACTATGGGCTTTCCTATCAATTATCCAACAGTAATTTGTTCACCCACCGTATGCTATGTATTCAAGAGAGAAGCTTCTAGTGAAAACTATGGCCTGGGTCTACTTTAATCATATTATAATAACTAAAGTTCCTTTGCTGCAATTTTATTTCCTTTATTTTTTGCAATTTATCTATCTACCACTACGAGATTTGATCCTTGCAATTAACGAGTTCAAGGGGATTGACAACCCTCTTGCCCACGTTGGGTGCAAGTATTATCTTTTGTGTGTGCAGGTGTTGTTCATGAGGTTTTGCATGATTCTTCTACTAGTTCGATAAACCTTGGTTCTCAGTGAGGGAAATACTTATCTCTATTGTACTGCATCTTCCGTCCTCTTTGAGGAATTCCCAACGCAGCTCACAAGTAGAATGCTCTCTCTGATTGTCGCCCCTCCAGGGTGCCAGCCGTGTAGAGGTGTGGTAGCGGCCAAGACGACAAGCTGAAGTCACCTGGGTGTTTAGAGGTGCTCTTTCTTTTCGGTCTTCTTTTTTCTGTACTTCATCCTATGATCGGCAAGTGACTCTACTAATTTCCATGTCTATTGGGACAATGCATGGGAAACTGAAGAAGCATGGTGTCCGAACCTTTTAAGCTATCAAATCATAAGGCATGGTTTTGCTACTGACTTCTCTATAATTCTCTGTTTATTGCTTCACATGAACAATCTGTGCTTATTTGAAATAACCTTCTCTGATAGTGCAAGAAAATAACAAAAACAAAAACAAAAGATTTAGTAACAAGGCGCACCATAGTTTGGTGGAGAAAACAAAAGGCTTTGTTTGAAAAATTAGGTTCGTGAGTCGTGACTCAAACATAGATTCTAAACTACTCTTTTCACTACTATTGCTCTATCCTTCAAATATGGACGAAAGATATTGGAAGATCCGACCATGAGTCCATGATGAAGCCTATGTAGAATTAAGCGCAATATCGAGAGAGCATTTTACGAAAAGCACCATGAATAAAATGTGAACCACCATCAGTCATTAAGTATCTAGGGACTCCAAACCTCGGAAAAATAACTTCTTTAAGTATCTTAATAGAGGTGTTATGATCAGCACTACTAGTTGGAATAGCTTCTACCCACTTAGTAACGTAATCAACAGCAACTAAAATATGTGTATACCCATTAGAGGAAGGAAACGGTCCCATATATCAAAGCCCCAAACATCAAATGGTTCAATAACAAGTGAATAGTTCATAGGCATTTCTTAACGTCTACTAATATTACCAATGCTTTGACATTCATCACAAGACAAGACAAACTTACGGGCATCTTTGAAAAGAGTAGGCCAATGAAAACCGGATTGCAATACCTTATGTGCAGTTCTATCTCCAACATGGTGTCCTCCATATGCCTCGGAGTG
>NW_025249084.1:0-2274 GCF_018294505.1 Triticum aestivum | reverse complement strand
AAAATTTGACGAGTTTCACATATTTCACAGTGAAATATGTGTCATCTGTGTCAAAAACAGATTCCACTCATTTAAAAAAAAATGGTTTCACGCAATTGAAAGACCTTATTTCACTTATTTCAGAAAACTAGTTTAACTTATTTTATAAAACTATGAGTTAAAATTACAATTTCACTCGTTTTAAAAATAGAGTCACTCATTTTAATTTGTTTTTGAAATAATCTGCTTCAAAATTTTAAAATACTTTGTTTGCATTTTTGAAATAACAAATTACACGTATTTCACAATGAAATATGTTTTAGAAAATAGATTATTTCAAAATATTTCACTTATTTGACCTAACACAAAAATAAATATTTTAGAAAAACTGGTTTCACTTATTTCAAAAATTGAAATTTAAACATGTTTGAACGTATTCAAGATTGATCTTGTCCTAAAGGTCTTGGCTCTATGAGTTCAAATATATAAAAACATTGAAAACGAAATTATGGGTTAAAAGATATGGTGGATTTAAATTAGCATAGGTTGAATGAAAAGATGGATTTGTTGTGTGGAAGAGGAGAGAGAGTGGGTTTCTATTATCTCTTCCATCCATAGATGTGGAGGGGAGAGATAGAGATAGAGCACATGTGTTTGGCCATCCAGATTTGACTTAATCCCCTATATGAAAAGTGGGCTGAAAAATACAATGCTATATAAATGAAGTGGGCATACAACACACAAATAACGAAGCAACTATGCGGTAGATGCTTCGCAGCTAGGTAGCGCTTCTGTTAGAAAGCTCTTTGCGCACAACCAACGACATCGGGAAAGAGCAGGACGCAAGAGTGATAGGCGCGGACGGGAACCATACGTGAAACTGCGCTGAAAGGGCGAGGATGTTTATCGATGGTATTGTGTTGGTTTGGCTCTGTGTTCGCACACGAACACGTCACCGTATACCATCGACGCCGGAGGTGATGCACCGCAGCTCACGTCGAAGGAGACCTGCCGGAAGCGCGGTACGCAAGACAATCCGGCGGGCGCTTTTGAGGACCCGAAACCCCACACGCCCGGGAGGGACCCCGTCAGGGCGCGTAGCGGCTATGGGTTGCCCTAGGTCGACCTGATCGCCCCTAGGGCCTCGAGGTTCGCCGCCCTACAATGAAGAAGAACGAATGAAGAACGAGGAAGAAGAAGAACAAGGGAGAAGGAAAAGTAAAGGTAAAAGATGTAGATAGATTTGTTCGATTGTGTGTTGTTTCAATCGGCCGTCACCCCCAACATATATAAGAGGCGGCTGGACTTCCCGTACAAGAAAAGGACTAAAAATATCGTCCAAAACATCAAAAACCCTAACCTAACTCGGATAGGAATCTTTGGCAATTTCCGGATCAATCTCGGTCTCACCGATTGGTTTGCTTCGGTCCCACCGAGTGAACGTGGTCAACTTTCTGTAACTTTCTGGATCAATCTCGGTCTTACCGATTAGTTTGCTTCGGTCCTACCGAGTCAACATTGCCAACTCTCTGGTAATTTTTCGGACAAACTCGGTCTCACCGATCAAATCAACTCGGTCGGTCCGAAATGACTCTGCAGCTTTTGTTTCTGACCTTGTTTTGCCTCCACAGGTTGCATACAAACTCGGATTAAGACGATTTTTATATCAAAATCAATCGTTTCGACGAGACGCACAACTTTCATGTTGAAACAGATTTCACCAGAGGCCATCTTGATTGAGTTTTATGCCTTTCTTTACTCTGGTGTCAACATGAGCATCTTTGAACTTGTCATAACTTTTGAGTCCGAGCTCTGTTTTAGACTATCTTGATATCCATCTTGATCTTCTCGAAGAGAGACATTCCAAGGTGACTTCCAATCATAAGTTTGAATTGTTCTTGATATAACCTATGCTAATTTTTTGACTGTGCCAATTTTGAGCGTCAACAAATGCCCCCCTGTTTTTCGGCATAGCTAGCGTGCCGAAAAATAACTTGTACCATGTTGGTTCTAAGGACGATGTCAACACTCTATCGTCCATTCTGCATCTTCTTAGGAGGGTAAGTATATATCGTCCATTACTATGTAAACTTCATTCAAAGCACATATAGCCGAAATAAACAAATGAAATGACAAATCAAGTATTTCGGCCCTTTGGATCAGCAACAAACTTGTAGCTAATCAAATGTATAGTGATTTGGCAATACCCTTTCATGATGTAAGAAATTATATTGCATCCATGGATTATAATAAGTCCATTGAGGGTAACCAATCATACCTGATGACGAATTCCAT
>NW_025249083.1:0-2274 GCF_018294505.1 Triticum aestivum | reverse complement strand
AAAATTTGACGAGTTTCACATATTTCACAGTGAAATATGTGTCATCTGTGTCAAAAACAGATTCCACTCATTTAAAAAAAAATGGTTTCACGCAATTGAAAGACCTTATTTCACTTATTTCAGAAAACTAGTTTAACTTATTTTATAAAACTATGAGTTAAAATTACAATTTCACTCGTTTTAAAAATAGAGTCACTCATTTTAATTTGTTTTTGAAATAATCTGCTTCAAAATTTTAAAATACTTTGTTTGCATTTTTGAAATAACAAATTACACGTATTTCACAATGAAATATGTTTTAGAAAATAGATTATTTCAAAATATTTCACTTATTTGACCTAACACAAAAATAAATATTTTAGAAAAACTGGTTTCACTTATTTCAAAAATTGAAATTTAAACATGTTTGAACGTATTCAAGATTGATCTTGTCCTAAAGGTCTTGGCTCTATGAGTTCAAATATATAAAAACATTGAAAACGAAATTATGGGTTAAAAGATATGGTGGATTTAAATTAGCATAGGTTGAATGAAAAGATGGATTTGTTGTGTGGAAGAGGAGAGAGAGTGGGTTTCTATTATCTCTTCCATCCATAGATGTGGAGGGGAGAGATAGAGATAGAGCACATGTGTTTGGCCATCCAGATTTGACTTAATCCCCTATATGAAAAGTGGGCTGAAAAATACAATGCTATATAAATGAAGTGGGCATACAACACACAAATAACGAAGCAACTATGCGGTAGATGCTTCGCAGCTAGGTAGCGCTTCTGTTAGAAAGCTCTTTGCGCACAACCAACGACATCGGGAAAGAGCAGGACGCAAGAGTGATAGGCGCGGACGGGAACCATACGTGAAACTGCGCTGAAAGGGCGAGGATGTTTATCGATGGTATTGTGTTGGTTTGGCTCTGTGTTCGCACACGAACACGTCACCGTATACCATCGACGCCGGAGGTGATGCACCGCAGCTCACGTCGAAGGAGACCTGCCGGAAGCGCGGTACGCAAGACAATCCGGCGGGCGCTTTTGAGGACCCGAAACCCCACACGCCCGGGAGGGACCCCGTCAGGGCGCGTAGCGGCTATGGGTTGCCCTAGGTCGACCTGATCGCCCCTAGGGCCTCGAGGTTCGCCGCCCTACAATGAAGAAGAACGAATGAAGAACGAGGAAGAAGAAGAACAAGGGAGAAGGAAAAGTAAAGGTAAAAGATGTAGATAGATTTGTTCGATTGTGTGTTGTTTCAATCGGCCGTCACCCCCAACATATATAAGAGGTGGCTGGACTTCCCGTATAAGAAAAGGACTAAAAATATCGTCCAAAACATCAAAAACCCTAACCTAACTCGGATAGGAATCTTTGGCAATTTCCGGATCAATCTCGGTCTCACCGATTGGTTTGCTTCGGTCCCACCGAGTGAACGTGGTCAACTTTCTGTAACTTTCTGGATCAATCTCGGTCTTACCGATTAGTTTGCTTCGGTCCTACCGAGTCAACATTGCCAACTCTCTGGTAATTTTTCGGACAAACTCGGTCTCACCGATCAAATCAACTCGGTCGGTCCGAAATGACTCTGCAGCTTTTGTTTCTGACCTTGTTTTGCCTCCACAGGTTGCATACAAACTCGGATTAAGACGATTTTTATATCAAAATCAATCGTTTCGACGAGACGCACAACTTTCATGTTGAAACAGATTTCACCAGAGGCCATCTTGATTGAGTTTTATGCCTTTCTTTACTCTGGTGTCAACATGAGCATCTTTGAACTTGTCATAACTTTTGAGTCCGAGCTCTGTTTTAGACTATCTTGATATCCATCTTGATCTTCTCGAAGAGAGACATTCCAAGGTGACTTCCAATCATAAGTTTGAATTGTTCTTGATATAACCTATGCTAATTTTTTGACTGTGCCAATTTTGAGCGTCAACAAATGCCCCCCTGTTTTTCGGCATAGCTAGCGTGCCGAAAAATAACTTGTACCATGTTGGTTCTAAGGACGATGTCAACACTCTATCGTCCATTCTGCATCTTCTTAGGAGGGTAAGTATATATCGTCCATTACTATGTAAACTTCATTCAAAGCACATATAGCCGAAATAAACAAATGAAATGACAAATCAAGTATTTCGGCCCTTTGGATCAGCAACAAACTTGTAGCTAATCAAATGTATAGTGATTTGGCAATACCCTTTCATGATGTAAGAAATTATATTGCATCCATGGATTATAATAAGTCCATTGAGGGTAACCAATCATACCTGATGACGAATTCCAT
>NW_025249082.1:0-2274 GCF_018294505.1 Triticum aestivum | reverse complement strand
CGGTTCGTTAATCGTGGAAATCACACCGGGGCCCCAAAACAGAGAGTGTTGATGACTGACACGTAAACGCACCTTGCGGTTCAACAACTATGGAAATCGCTTCGGGACCCCTAAATGGTGAGTAATAGCCCAAGAATCACGTCAGAATTGGCCAAAACTGTGAGCGTTGATGACAGACACGCAAACGCACTCCGGGGATTGTCAATCATGGAAATCGCTTTGGGACGTCAAAACGGTGAGTAATAGTGCACGAAACGGATGAGAATTGGCCAAAATTATGAGTGTTTATGACCGACACGTAAACGCACCCGGAGTTCGTCAATCGTGGAAATCATTCCGGGACCCTAAAACTAAGTAATAATGCAGGAAATGGGCCAAAATCGGCCCAAAGTGCGCTCGTTGACGATCGACACGTAAGCGCACCATGGGGTTAAACAACCGTGGAAATCACTTTGGGGCCCCAAAACGGTGAGTAATAGTCCATGAAACGGGCCAGAATCGGCCAAAACTGTGAGTGTTGATGACCGACACGTAAACACACCTTAGGGTTCAACCACTATGGAATCGCTTCGGGGCCCCTAAATGATGAGTAATAGTCCACGAATCGCGTCAGGATTGGCCAAAACTGTGAGTGTTGACGACAGAGACACAAACGCACCCCCGGGGTTTGTAAATCGTGGAAATCGCTCTGGGACGCCAAAATGGTGAGTAATAGTGCACGAAACGGACCAGACATTGGCCAAAATTGTGAGTGTCATTGACCGACAGGTAAACGCACCACGGGGTTCGTAAATCGTGGAAATCACACCGGGACCCCCAAAACTAAGTAGTACTCTAAGAAACGGGTCAGAATCGGCAAAAACTGCGAGTGTTGATGACCGACACATAAACGCACCCGATGTTCGTCAATCTTGGAAATCACGCCGGGACCCAAAAACAGAGTAATAGTCCAAGAAACAGGCCAGAATCGGCCAAAACGGCGACAGTTGATGACCGACACGTAAATGCAACCTGCGGTTCGTTAAGCGTGGAAATCACTCCAGGGCCCCAAAACAGTCAGTAATAGTACATGAAACGGGCCAGAATCAGCCAAAACTGTGAGTGTTAATGACTAACATGTAAGCGCGCCTTGGGGTTCAACAACTTTGGAAATCACTTCAGGACCAGAAAACGGTGACTAATAGTCCATAAAACGCGTTAGAATTGGCCAAAATTGTGAGTGTTCATAACCGACACCTAAGCGCACCCGGGGGTTCGTTAATCGTGGAAATCATTCCGGGGCCCCAAAACAGTGAGTAATAGTCCACGAAACGGGCCAGAATTGGCCAAAACTACTAGTATTGATGACCGACATGTAAACACACCCCGCGGTTCGTTAATCGTGGAAATCACTCCGGGGCCCCAAAACAGTGAGTGTTGATGACCGACACGTAAACGCACCTTGGGGTTCAAAAACTATGGAAATCGCTTCGGGACCCCTAAATGGTGAGTAATAGCCCACGAATCACGTCAGAATTGGCCAAAACTGTGAGTGTTCACGACAGACACGCAAACGCACTCCGGGGATTGTCAATCGTGGAAATCGCTCTGGGACACCAAAACGGTGAGTAATGGTGCACGAAATGGATGAGAATTGGCCAAAATTGTGAGTGTTTATGACGGACACATAAACGCACCCCGGAGTTCGTCAATCGTGGAAATCACTCCGGGACCCTAAAACTAAGTAATAATGCAAGAAACGGGCCAAAATCGGCCCAAAGTGCGCTCGTTGATGATCGACACGTAAGCGCACAATGGGGTTAAACAACCGTGGAAATCACTTTGGGGCCCCAAAACGGTGAGTAATAGTCCACAAAACGGGCCAGAATCGGCCAAAACTGTGAGTGTTGATGACCGACACGTAAACACACCTTAGGGTTGAACCACTATGGAATCGCTTCAGGGCCCCTAAATGATGAGTAATAGTCCACGAATCGCGTCAGAATTGGCCAAAACTGTGAGTGTTGATGACAGAGATGCAAACGCACCCCGGGGTTTGTAAATTGTGGAAATCGCTCTGGGACGCCAAAACGGTGAGTAATAGTACACGAAGCGGACCAGAAATTGGCCAAAATTGTGAGTGTCATTGACCGGAACGTAAACGCACCACGGGGTTCGTAAATCGTGGAAATCACTCCGGGACCCCCAAAACTAAGTAGTACTCTAAGAAACGGGCCAGAATCGGCCAAAACTGTGAGTGTTGATGACCGACACATAAACGCACCCCGGTGTTCG
>NW_025249081.1:0-2274 GCF_018294505.1 Triticum aestivum | reverse complement strand
GCCCCCACCATCGCCTACGACGTGGGGAGGGTGCAGAACGGAGCCGCCCCCCTCCATGCCGCATCCAGCAGCTCGGTGACCCGTTCCACCAAGGCGTCGCGGCCGCTCTCAAGCAGCTTGCACCATAGGAGCTCACGGGCTACGATTATCGCTGCCCGCATGTTCGCTTGTTCCCTGCGCGAGTGCGGAGCAGTTGCTGCGAGTAGTTCGCAGTCGCGCGGCTGCGCGGCTGCGGCGCGGCGCCAGAGGAGAGGGATGCGCCGCGCGCCCCCCGTGCCTGTCGCCCCCGGCAGAACGCGGGCTGCGAGTAGGGCAAAGCGGAGGTCTTCTTCGCCGGTGGGTGCTGTCGAGGAGTTCTGGACGACCCAGTGCTCAACGTGGGCTCTCGGGGCGTCGGCCATGGTGTCGGTGGAGCGGAGGAGGACTTGTCGATGGAAGAGAAGATTCGATGCACCCCTACCTGGTGCGCCAAATGTCGGATTTCTGGATTCGGCAACCCTTGAGAGGTTCAAACTCTGTGGTGCATGTGGAGATCTCAACCTGCCCAGCCTGCCTACTCGTGATCCTCCCTAGCCTAGCGCGTCGAGCTAACAAAGACACAAAGACACAGAGATTTATACTGGTTCGGGCCACCGTTGTGTTGTAATACACTACTCCAGTGTGTGTGGTGGATTGCCTCGAGGGGCTATGGATGAACTAGTACAAAGGATGAACAAGCCTCAGGAGGTGAGGTGTTCTTGAGCTGGTGTGGTGCTCTGGTCAGAATGGATCTCCTCCCTACTATGGTGGTGGCTAAGTCCTATCTATAGTGGCCTTGGTCCTCTTCCCAAATTTATGAGCGGGAAGGGATTCCACAACAGCGGGATTTGAAAGGGGACAAGTAGTACAGTCTATCCTAACAAAAGTAGTCTTCGCCTGTGAAAATCCTCTAGTCGGGACGCTGCGGTGGGCTCGGTGATGACCTCCGGCCTGCCGTCCTAGCGGTCTTGATCTTGTTGCACCAGAATGGAAACCTTTGGTTTATTCCTCGGGACTCTGCGCCTGTGGCTTGCCTCCCTTGCACCGAAGAGGAAACCTGCGCTCTGCACCCGCCTGGCGCCTGCCTGGCCTTGGTCGTCATGGCTCACGTCAGCTGAGCCTCATGAGGTAGCTGCATAGAAATATCCGCCCCTCAGGAGCCCTCCTGAGGAGGCCACTCCTTTGGGGGTCTTGGCGTCGTTCACCTCGCGAGGCCTGGCCCCTCGCGAGGGTCTTGCGGTGTTGGTGTTGAAGCTAGGCCGTACCAGGCCGTTGATGGAGCCACATGGTGGGCCGCAGGCATGCAGGACTGGATACCCCCAAGTCTAGGACGCCGACAGTGTGCTACGTCGAGGACTGAGCTTCAAGTTGTTGACCATCATATCCGGACCAGCCATGGTGCTTGCCGATGGCTCAACGCCCACTGAGGTCTTCGCCCTCTTCGCCTATGTCTATGTTAGTGTTTTTGCATCTCTACAGAAAGCAAAGAAGACAAGTCCAAATCAACAAATCAAGAAAAGTCAAAGATCAAAGGATACAACAATAGCTCTTACTCTTCTTCCGCTTTGCCTTCACCAATGGCGGAGAGGTCAAAATCGCCATCTAATCTAGTGTCGGCAGGTGGAGGTGGGTTAGGAGTCCCCGCACTCTTAGCTGTGGCAAGAGCGGCAGGTTTAGAAGACCCCGCTACTCCAATTGTTGGTGAAGTTGTAGCCATGTGCGTCGTGTAGGCTACTATTAGGCTCCTTGCCGCTGTACAGCCTTGCCGGTTGCCTTCTTGTCGGAAACCTTGTCACTTGAAGAAGACGGATGCACTGGATCGCTAGAGGCGACTTTCTGGAGGACACATGACTTCTTGGACGGAACAGGGGGCTCCTCATACAGCCGCTCCTTGGCTATGTGCTCGCCTACAGAGTTCTGAGCGGCCTCGTCGTCTTGTTCCTCGGTGGCCTGTCCTTGCTCGGCAAGGATCTCCTCTCACACTGTTCCTTCTTCATCGGTGTTGGCCTCCAAGAAACCAAAGTTGTCCACCTCTTCAGCTAACCTTATCTCCTCCGCCCTGCTGGCAATATATGACACTTACTCATAGGTGGTGGGGTGGATGAGATCCGGTTCTTCTTTGATGGCCCTCTCTATCAAGTTATCAAAAAATTCCTGCACATGCTCTTTAGGCGTCTTAGCCCAAGTTTCAACAACCCAGGTGCATTACACTCAGGCATCATAGCTATGATTGAGCTCAGGGCCGAGTTTTTGCAG
>NW_025249080.1:0-2274 GCF_018294505.1 Triticum aestivum | reverse complement strand
AGTTTTCCGGGTGATGTCGTCCACTCCTCAAGCTACAAGTCAGGCAAGAGCTACTCTGGCATGAATGTATTGGTCATTGGATCTGGCAACCCTGGAATGGAATTTGCTTATGACCTTGCGGCCTATGGTGCCAATACTTCAGTCATTATACGAAGCCCGGTATGTACACGCACTATATATTATTTTTTGACCTGGAAACACTAGGGAATCCCCCACCCCCACCCTATGGGCACTATATATTTTCTGTGGGTACATGGCAATTTCTTATTATAACCACCACTAGATGGATGCATTTTTCAGAGTTATTACTAGAAATTATGTCATGGTATAAAGCGATAGATTGTTTTATAACATGCACAAACAACTAAGCAATTAGACGAACTACACCGAAAAATTAACTCTTGAAAGAAGATGATTCTATGAAAATTTATTCGATGATGCAGGCTTCAAAAGAGATGTGACATGTTTTGTGGTTGCAGATTCATGTAATGACAAAGGAACTAATCCGGTTGGGGATGACACTTGCTCGCCGCCTTCCACTGAATCTAGTGGATAAGCTCCTTGTGATGGCGGTGAATTTAATATTTGGAAACCTATCGAGGTATGGCATCAGAAGGCCAAAAATGGATCCAATGATCCTCAAGTCAAAAACCGGCCGATCCGCTGTTATTGATGTTGGCACTGTTGGGTTAATCAAAAAAGGTATCATCAAAGTAAGTATATCCTTAACATGACATAAATTTCATAACATATGTTGTCTTTATATGGCAAGTTATCAATATTCTATTTATCTCCTACAGGTACAGGGGAGCATTAGTAAGATTATGGGCGATATAGTTGAATTTCAATGCAGTAAAAAGATATCATTTGACGTGATTGTGTTTGCAACTGGATACAAAAGCACAGCAAATATATGACTCAAGGTAACAACATCGATGTTTGAATATGTCTGAGTTTGTTTTCTTGGTGCAACAATTGTTAAATGTGCTAACAAGCTCTATGTTATTTTTTTATCCCAGAATGGCGAGAGCATGTTAAATGGCAATGGACTGCCCATCAAAGAATATCCGAATCATTGGAAAGGCGAAAATGGGCTCTACTGTGCTGGGTTAGGAAGGAGAGGATTGGCTGGTATTGCAGCAGATGCCAAGAATATCGCCAATGGCATCAAATCAGTGATAGGCGCTATGTCCAGCTAAATTATCAAATAGTGAATGCGTCTTCGACAACGCGATGCCTTCCATCACTAGGCTCCTCAACAAGAGCAAGGATGAGATCCAATGATGGGGTAAGGCAGGGGCACAAGGACCGCGGGTTGTTCTTCACCAATCCTCGGATGTCCACTGAGTTGTATGATGTACTATAAAATTAACCTCCTAGGAGGACTATAACTTCCCCCCATCCTTTCAATGCAATGAAACGCATAGGTCATTTGTGTTTTCTCGATTTGTTTTTTTATCTTTTAAAAGTAGTTTACCAGTGCTAGACGGTTGATTTTTTGAAAAATCTATCCACGGCCACCTGTCTATCTATCTTCATCTATATTTGATAGAACCAGATTTTTGTTTATTTCAAGGTTCATATGTGCCAGGGAGTAAGCATTAATTTTATAATATAATCAAGGGATTTATACTCACATGGTGAAAAGAGCTTTGTAATTTTTATTGAACGGTTACCTACAGTATTTTATTTACTTGAATTTACACATGCAAAAGTCGTCCCCTTGAACATGATGTTCAACAACAAGGGACTAACTGCCTGCGGAAAAAAACAAGGGACTAAGTGCAATTAATACAAGGACAATGCTACATCTACGTAAACTAATCTATGTACTTTACGTAATGTGCAACATAGACACTCTGGATTGGATATAGGAGGATTGTGGGGCCACCTCCCTCAAAATCAGGGGGGAGAGAATCATTGTTAGAAAGTCTACGTTATACACCCCTCGTATAAAGGGTAGTATAGACTTTTGCCTAATCACCGTATATGTTGTACAAGGCTAATTTAGAAACGGACACAGAACTGCCCCCTCCCCCCCTGCGGCCTTGGCTTGGCCCACCCCTCACGGTCTTTGCGTACAGGGCTAGTTTAGAAACGGGCGCACAACTCCCCGGCCCCCTCCCACCAACGGGCCAAACCCTATTCGGCGCCTTTAGCGCCCGAATATGGCATTTCTGCAAACGGGCGCATACCCCTCTCTGCGCACTGGGCCGGCCCATTTCTGCCCTTTTTTTTGTTCTAAACTGCAAAAAACTGTGGGCTGTTGACACT
>NW_025249079.1:0-2274 GCF_018294505.1 Triticum aestivum | reverse complement strand
GTGGGGATTTTGTGCGTTGCTTTGGCAATTGATGGGACTAGGCCTATCCTGATACTATTAGTTTTATTACATTTTCTTCTAATGATTATGTCTTGTTGGATCTATGGGACTAATCTTTGTCGTTTGATCTGAACCGTCGGCTCAATTCATACGCCTCATAAACCAACTAGGAGAAACTACTTCAGCCTTAAACTAATCATTCTTTCTTTAACTCCACCCATGTTAATCAAATAACGTAACGTTGGACCCCTTTCGTCACGCCTCCCCACAACCGCATCCTACACGAAATGACATGCTCCTTTCCTACACTCTCAATTCTGGCCGTCCCCTTTAACACCTACTCCCTCCGTTTCAAAATATAAGACGTTTTAGCTTTGTGAAGCAAATGTATCTAGATATCTTTAGTGTATAGTTCAGAGTGAACCTAAACATCAAAAGAGTCTAGATACACTCACTTCACAAAGCTAAAACATCTTATATTTTGAAACAGAACGAGTACTTGTCATTAACTTGTACTACCTGGAGAACGCCACGTTAGGTCAAATCCTCGGCGTCCTAGGTCTCTTCTTTGCGCTGATGCTCTTCTGGCCAAAGAAAGTAGTGGAAGAAAGGGGCAACACCTCCTTGAATAACCTTGAGGTTGCTAGCTATCGTCGAGCTTACTGGTGGTGCGGTGAAGGTTCTCCTGGCTGGCCATGGAGGCAAGGAGGAGAGGCGACATGGATTGATGCGACGTGATGATTTGGATTTTCTGTATTTGACAAAACGCCATCAAGTGCTAGTGCCTGACATGTTCCTATGTGTCTAATAGATGATCAATTATGCATTATGTATGTATATCATAAGTATTTCTATTGTGTAGGGGTGATAACAGCGTAGAAAGGATGAAACAAAAATGTAATTTTTGGGATCGGGAATTTATATGTGGAAACGGGAATGTAAACTAAAAGACATTCTGCAAGCTCATGAACCTTTTTTCATAGAAATCATTAGGCTTGGTGCATGGGTTATTGGGCAAACCAGAAATGTTGACATATTTAAGAATATAAGAGACCAAGTCTTTTCACAGCAAGGGCTTTCTTCAAAGAGGATCTTAGATGGATAATATTTAGGATTAAACGGAATGCTTATGTAAATTTTTCCGATTGGTCATGTAACTTTATTTGACTTTCTATGTTTTCTTTTCTTTTAGATTTGTACATACTTTTTTTGTACATGTGTAAACAAAAAAAAATTACAGGGTTAACTTTCCATTTTCTACAAAATACATCATTTTCTAGAGAATACATCATTTTCTGCAAAATAGCCAAACACATAATTTCTTCTGTCAAATAGGTAACTTTCCATATTCTGCAAACCCAAGCTATTATCATTGGTGTAGCTCAGTTCGGCAACCATTGACCAAGCCCAGACCAATAGACGAAGGCCCATATCATTAAGACTAGTTATTGTGGGGAGTGACATAGACTAGTGTCATGCCTATGTTTCTAGTCTATGTTACCACCTTGATAGTGGGTAGTAACTAATGGCTAGTATCATGCAAAGTTCCATTTATTAGGTTGTATACTAATCTTGTTTTGGAGTTTGTGATGTTATATGGTAACATAGCTAGTTATCACAAGATTCTCTTCCTCATTCGTTGACATGCCTTGTACTCAAGATATCTTGTTGGCATTGCATTGAGTTTTATGTTACTACCTACGTTACTACTTTTATGACTAATCTAAGTTGATCCGCAAATTTGGCACACCTCGGTAATAGGAACGGCTTCTCATTTGAAGTATCTTGGATGCTCCAAGATGGCTTTTATGAGACGACACAAATTGAACGGGAGGCATTATAAAAGTTCAACTGTGAAAAGATACCGTCACTTCTTATTTTGAATTAAGGAGCATAGCTCCCAATTCCATTACTGGAATGAAACCAGAGATAAACAGGATTACAGACTTAGTTATTTCATCCACCACACTAGCAAGACACTATTGAACAGATCTTAAATTCCACCTCTTTCTAAACTACCTCTAACAAAATACTACTCCTTACCATGTTATTACAACTATTCTTAACTTTCTCTAGAGACTAGAGCTATTCCAACAACTATCCTTAGACTTTACTTGGCACTAATGATTGCTTCTTCTACTCATCTACCATATTTTTCCTTGGTGTCTTCCAAGCTCATATAGCCCTTCAATATCTTCTTTCTTCTA
Source organism: Triticum aestivum (assembly GCF_018294505.1). Taxonomy (NCBI): domain Eukaryota; kingdom Viridiplantae; phylum Streptophyta; class Magnoliopsida; order Poales; family Poaceae; genus Triticum; species Triticum aestivum. Next base: position 67 of record NW_025249079.1, on the reverse strand, counting down.
ATTCTAAGGTTTCTTGCCACTTGTCCGGATCCAGTCACTTCCGTTGCTTCTTCTACTCTTCTATCCT
>NW_025249078.1:0-2274 GCF_018294505.1 Triticum aestivum | reverse complement strand
CTCCCACCGGCCAAGTTGTTGTATTTGGGCTGAAATTACATTCATTATAAACATGGTGGAAAGTTTGGGTAATATACTAAGGTGGCAAAGCTACCAAAATAAAAATAGTCCAACAAATAGCACATGAAATTATAGGCACTATGTTTTTCCATCGATGTGAAGCACTTTATGTACTGTCCTGATGATTACATTAAGTCCCACCACCGAATGGTCATATACCTCATTCATATCGGAGATTCATTGATCATTTCCATTGATAGACCGAGTCCAAGGCTACCCTATCTTCATTCCCACATCCAACAGCGTGTGATTCCGGAAAACCACTGGGACCAATAAGTGTGTGGTTTCCCTATCTCCGGTCCATCATATGATACAACGTTGTGCTTCTCTACTATATTTGGTGTCATGATTCTTCGATGAATATTTAGTTTCTAAATTTGATATACACCATAAAACTCTTTCGGATTTTGAGAAATGCCATTTCTTTTCTCAGAATTTAAAATATACCACTGCAAAGTTTTCATACTTTAAACATGTCACTATATACCACTTTAGACCATATGGATTAATAGGTATACAAAATTTCTTATCCTTTGAAAACCTAAGAGCATCTACAGCCGGGCACCTCAAATCGGCCCAAACGCCCGATCGGATGGATCAAACAGTGACCGATAAAAAAAAGCCCAGCCAGGCGCCTCAGACCGGCCCCAAACACACGGGTTGTCCGACACACCACTTACCCAGCCCAAATGTAGGGCAGATGTGGGGAGGCCCGGGCGCGCCACGGCAGCTTGGCCGACCATGATCCCACTTCGTCCCCACTAAAAGCCACCCAGAGCAAACCCTAGCTCACTTCACTTCGCTCTGCTCTCCGTCTCTTACCCTCCCTTTCCCTATTTCGTTCCTCTCCTGATCACCGTCCACCGTGTCTAGCAACAACAGCCACTTCGACAGATCAAACAATGAATGGGATGCCTTCCACCATGAGGCGGATGATGACAAGGAGGGGCTTAACCAGCCATGTTTACTTCTTAGGTTACAAACGGATATGCAAACCTGAATCTAGAGTTCCTTTGCTGGTGTCCTTTTTTTAATTGAATGTATTAGCATAGCTTGAAAATTTCATTTATATCGTGAAACAGAATAAGTAGTGACACATAGACCCTCTCATTAGGAGGTTATCTTCAATAGTGATGATTTAATAGATCTAAGCAGTGTTCAAGTTCCGAAATTTTATCACACATTATTAATGGATTTTTTTTGTTTTGTTTCAACAGACAGCCGTGTGCCTCTTCCCGGGACGCTGCTCTCCCACTACTGCTCTGACACAAGTGCCGACACCATGGAGCCCGTGAAGGTATCATCCCCTCTCTGCTCTCTCTCTCTCTCTCTATATATATATATATATATATATATATATATATCTATCTCTATCTCACTCATGTTCTGCATGTCCCTGCCATTGATTACCTGGAGATGTTGCTTGTTTTCAGTAATACACCAATTTGTGTGTCTAGTATGTTTTTGATTATGTATTCATGCCTGACCCAACCCTACTAGTAGCACTAGCAGGACAAGTTGTGCGTGTTTAGCTTTGTTGCCAGGAACAATTAAGCATGGTGCCTCTCAGGTCCATTGTTGCCTGAATTTTTGATTTTTGTTGTAGCCTTTAGGTTAGGTTTTTATTTGGTAGCCATATCACCCGATTTACAGTGAATTACATCCATCAATAAAAGAATACGAGATGGTTTCCTCAGGCGCATATGCGCAATTTTACAGTATTTATCTATGTTCCTTTGGATTTGGCAGGCGTGATTCCTTGATATAGTTTCCTCATGAACACAGGTGCATGACAGCCAATGTGTGGTTTGCGCGAGGATTCTTCTTCGACTCCGATGCCCCTCCAAATGGCCCAATAAATGTAAGCACCACACTCTAATACATGCGGTAATGGCCTCATGTAGATTTTATCAGTCTAATTAGTTCTAGTAGAATCACTTTCATTTGTTAAACATTGCCCACTGCCACTTCATATATTTTACCTATTGTTTGTACAAGGAATTGTTTTATGTTTATTTACTTTAAACTGCAATTATGAAAAGTGCATTTTTGGGAGATAAAGTTGTTCGTCAAATGTAATTGATTTGTGTTTTCATTTTTAACTATTTACCCACTGCCACTTCATAAAGTTTTTTGTATGTAGCTCTTGTTGGTTCTGTTCAATGCATAGATACCCATGGCCTGCCCGTTGTCCAATTCTTAGGTTGAACATGA
>NW_025249077.1:0-2274 GCF_018294505.1 Triticum aestivum | reverse complement strand
GGCTAATGATTTCAGACCAATTACCTTACTGAATTGTTGTCTGAAAATCATTACAAAGATCTTGGCGAACCGGCTGCAGAAAGTCATTCTAAAAATCATACACAGGAACCAATATGGATTTATCAAAGGTAGGACCATCCAGGATTGTCTCGCGTGGTCGTACGAATATATTCATCAATGCCACTCGTCTGGGAGAGAGATTGTATTACTTAAGCTTGATTTTGCCAAGGCCTTTGATACGATTGAACATGCCCCCATGCTGGATATTATGAAACACATGGGTTTTGATGATAGGTGGCTAGGCTGGATGGAAACGATCTTTGGCTCGGGAGTTTCGTCAGTTCTCTTAAATGGTGTTCCTGGTCGGAAATTCAAATGCAAGTGTGGCGTGAGACAGGGTGACCCTCTCTCACCAATGATCTTTGTCCTTGCGGCTGATCTACTCCAAGCTGCCATCAATGACGCGTACACTCAGGGTTTGCTGGAGCTTCCTATTCCTCGTGAAAATGCGTGTGACTTCCCGGTGGTGCAATACGCTGACGACACAATCCTGGTTATGCAAGCTTGTCCCACACAGGCTGCCCGCATGAAACTTATTTTGGAGGATTATGCGGCCTCGGTGGGACTCAAGATCAACTTCCATAAATCGACCCTCATACCCATTAATGCCGATCACTAGCATGCTAGTGGGTTGGCAGGGGTGTTTGGCTGCTCTGTTGGCACCCTGCCATTCACTTACCTTGGTCTCCCCATGGGGACGACTAGGCCAAGTGTTCTCAACCTCATGCCATTGGTACACTCGGTTGAGAGGAAAACATCCACTACCCTATCGCTGATGTCGTCGGGGGCCAAATTGACGCTGGTCAATTCGGTGATCACCTCCATGCTGATCTATGCAATGTGCATGATCAAGCTGCACCCTAAAGTGGTTGAGCACCTTGACAAACTGCGCCGCTACTGCCTCTGGGCAAAAAATTCTGACGATGGGATCAAATCCAACTCCCTTGCTGCCTCGGAGCTTGTCTGTCGACCCAAACGGTGTGGTGGCCTCGGTGTTATTGATATCAAGATACAAAATGCCGCGCTTCTCCTAAAGTACTTATTCAAGTTCTACAATCGTGAGGATGTGCCCTGGGTTCAGCTAGTCTGGGAGGCGTACTACCCGAACAAGGTGCCGCACGCCACTGAGCTAATGGGTTCCTTCTGGTGGAAAGACATAATGCAGCTCAGTGGAACCTTCCGTGGGGTCGCCAGGGTCATCCCCGGGGATGGATGCAGCTCTTTGTTTTGGAAAGATGTCTAGTTTAGTGACACTGGCTCCGCACTGATGGACACGCATCCGCGAGCCTTCTCTTATGCTCTGAACGAGGATGACTCTGTTGCTAGGGTTCTCAGGACCACTGATCCAGCCATGATCTTCAGTCTGCCTCTTTCGGCCCAGGCTAGGGAGGAGATAAGAGAGATACAACAAGGGTCCTCGCATGTTTGTCTGGAATACGGTTCGCCCGACGTTTGGGTCTGTGAACTAGGATGTTATTCGTCAAAGAAGTACTACAACCACTGTTTCAAGCAGGTGAAAGCTGATGAGGCCTTTGGTTGGCTATGGAAAGCCAAATGCCCGATCAAGTTCAAGATGTTTGGGTGGCTGCTTATGGTCGATCGTTTGAACACCAGGAACATGCTGAAGAGGCGGCACTTTGCTGTAGTCGGGGGCAACTACACTTGCATGCTCTGCCAAACCCCGCCAGAGGAAACCGTGGAACATCTCTTCTTCGAGTGCCCTTTTGCCAAACAATGCTAGAGTAAGGTTGGTCTGACCTGGCCAGGAGGAACCAATAGGCTAGCCATCTTGCATGCTGGGAGAGAGAGCTGGCGTCGGCCGCTTTTCATGGATATCTTCCTGCTTGCTGCTTGGAGCCTGTGGATGGAAAGAAACAACCAACATTTCAGGGGGATCCCGCGCTCGTTCGTGGCATGGTTGGCTAGGTTCAAACTTCTGTTGGGTTTGGTGATCCATAACTGTCCTAAGAAAGTTCATCCTTTTCTTTCTGACTTCATTGTAAATTTGGACAGCTAGTTTTGCTTCTGCAACACTTACGGCCGGGGGGCCTAAAACCCATTGTAACACACTTGTAACTGTTATGTTGTGAGTAATACAAAGTCAGTGGGAGCCTCTCCCACTGTCGCTAATTTCTCAAAAAAAAAGACAATAGGATAGCCGAGGAGCAGGCCGCTTTGAATGCTCAATCACAGCAGATACAAGCACAGAATTAC
>NW_025249076.1:0-2274 GCF_018294505.1 Triticum aestivum | reverse complement strand
TCTAACAACATGATTTCCAGGACAGGGTTGCCGTACCACTCTGGTGCGGAACGTGTCCTTGTGGACCTACGAAGTTCAGTAACTTGATCTGAAGCTTCATGATCATCATCATTAACTTCCTCCCCAGTCGGTGTAGGCACCACAGGAACATTTTCCCGCGCTGCGCTACTTTCCGGTTCGGAAGGGGTGACTATCACCTCATCAAGTTCCACTTTCCTCCCACTCAATTCTTTCGAGAGAAACTCCTTCTCTAGAAAGGACCCGTTCTTGGCAACGAAGATCTTGCCTTCGGATCTGAGGTAGAAGGTATACCCAATAGTTTCCTTAGGGTATCCTATGAAGACGCATTTTTCTGATTTGGGTTCGAGCTTTTCAGGTTGAAGTTTCTTGACATAAGCATCGCATCCCCAAACTTTTAGAAACGACAGCTTAGGTTTCTTCCCAAACCATAATTCATACGGTGTCGTCTTAACGGATTTAGACGGTGCCCTATTTAAAGTGAATGCGGCAGTCTCTAAAGCATAACCCCAAAATGAGAGCGGCAAATCGGTAAGAGACATCATAGATCGCACCATATCTAATAGAGTGCGATTACGACGTTCGGACACACCATTTCTCTGAGGTGTTCCAGGCGGCGTGAGTTGTGAAACTATTCCACATCTCCTTAAGTGTGTACCAAATTCGTGACTTAAATATTCTCCACCACGATCTGATCGTAAGAATTTTATTTTCCTGTCACGTTGATTCTCGACTTCACTCTGAAATTCCTTGAACTTTTCAAAGGTTTCAGACTTGTGTTTCATTAGGTAGACATACCCATATCTACACAAATCATCAGTGAGAGTGAGAACATAACGATATCCTCCGCGAGCCTCAACACTCATTGGACCGCACACATCGGTATGTATGATTTCCAATAAGTTGGTTGCTCGCTCCATTGTTCCGGAGAACGGAGTCTTGGTCATCTTACCCATGAGGCATGGTTCGCACGTGTCAAATGATTCGTAATCAAGAGACTCCAAAAGTCCATCTGCATGGAGCTTCTTCATGCGCTTGACACCAATGTGACCAAGGCGGCAGTGCCACAAGTATGTGGGACTATCGTTATCAACTTTACATCTTTTGGTATTCACACTATGAACATGTGTAGCATCACGTTCGAGATTCATCAAAAATAAACCATTGACCAGCGGGGCATGACCATAAAACATATCTCTCAAATAAATAGAACAACCATTATTCTCAGATTTAAATGAGTAGCCATCTCGAATTAAACGAGATCCAGATACAATGTTCATGCTCAAAGCTGGCACTAAATAACAATTATTGAGGTTTATAACTAATCCCGTGGGTAGATGCAGAGGTAGCGTGCCGACGGCGATCACATCGACCTTGGAACCATTCCCGACGCGCATCGTCACCTCGTCTTTTGCCAGTCTCCGTTTATTCCGTAGTTCCTGATTTGAGTTACAAATATGAGCAACCGCACCGGTATCAAATACCCAAGAGCTACTACGAGTACTGGTAAGGTACACATCAATTACTTGTATATCACATATACCTTGGGTGTTGCCGGCCTTCTTCTTGTCCGCTAAATATTTGGGGCAGTTCCGCTTCCAGTGACCACTTCCCTTGCAATAAAAGCACTCAGTCTCGGGCTTGGGTCCATTCTTTGACTTCTTCCCGGTAACTGGCTTACCGGGCGTGGCAACCGCCTTGCCGTCCTTCTTGAAGTTCTTCTTACCCTTGCCCTTCTTAAACTTAGTGGTTTTATTCACCATCAACACTTGATGTTCTTTTCTGATCTCTACCTCAGCTGATTTCAGCATTGAATACACCTTGGGAATGGTCTTTTCCATCCCCTGCATATTGTAGTTCATCACAAAGCTCTTGTAGCTTGGTGGAAGCGACTGGAGGATTCTGTCAATGACCGCGTCATCCGGGAGATTAACTCCCAGCTGAGACAAGCGGTTGTGCAACCCAGACATTCTGAGTATGTGCTCACTAACAGAACTGTTCTCCTCCATTTTACAGCTGAAGAACTTGTCGGAGACATCATATCTCTCGACCCGGGCATGAGCTTGAAAAACCAGTTTCAGCTCCTCGAACATCTCATATGCTCCATGTTTCTCAAAACGCTTTTGGAGACCCGGTTCTAAGCTGTAAAGCATGCCGCACTGAACGAGGGAGTAATCATCAGCACGCTGCTGCCAAGCGTTCATAACGTCTTGGTTCTCAGGGATTGGTGCTTCACCTAGCGGTGCTTCTAAGACA
>NW_025249075.1:0-2274 GCF_018294505.1 Triticum aestivum | reverse complement strand
TTTTGAGGCTTGACAATCACAATATTGGTCATACAAGCAATTCATGAATAATTACTATAAGGAAGAGATCTTTCACATGCAAATACATTATCTTGGGAATCTTTTGTGATTATGAGCCCCCATCAAAATATTATATGCCAAAATTGTTGACGTTGGACAAGGAAGACAACATAATGATTTATGTTTGTTCATATTTAATAGAAGTTATATTGTCATAGATCCTTCCACATGTGGTGCTTGCCTCCTATCTTTGCTAGCCAAAAATTCCGCACCAAGTAGAGATACTAGTTGTGCATCCAAAAACCCTGAAACCCAAATCTTATTTTTGGGAGTCCACCATACCTACCTATGGATTGAGCAATTGATAAAAAAGCGAATAATTATGAGATTATCTAGGCATGATCATGTATATAGGCATCACGTCCGCAACAAGTAGACCGACTCATGCCTGCATCTACTACTATTACTCCACACATCGACCGCTATCCAGCATGCATCTAGAGTATTAAGTTCATAAGAACAGAGTAACGCATTAAGCAAGATGACATGATGTAGAGGGATAAACTCAAGCAATATGATATAAACCCCATCTTTTTATCCTCGATGGCAACAATACAAATACGTGTCTTGCCACCCTTTCTGTCACTGGGTAAGAACACCGCAAGATTGAACCCAAAGCTAAGCACTTCTCCCATGCCAAGAAAGATCAATCTAGTAGGCCAAACCAAATCGATAATTCGAAGAGACTTGCAAAGATAACTCAATCATACATAAAAGAATTCAGAGAAGAATCAAATATTATTCATAGATAAACTTGATAATAAATCCACAATTCATCGAATCTCGACAAACACACCACAAAAAGAGTTTACATCGAATAGATCTCCACAAGAGATGGGGAGAACATTGTATTGAGATCCAAAAAGAGAGAAGAAGCCATCTAGTTAATAACTATGGACCCGAAGGTCTATGGTGAACTACTCACAACTCATCGGAAGGGCTATGGTGTTGATGTAGAAGCCCTCCATGGTGGATTCCCCCTCCGGCAGAACACCGGCGACGGCTCCAAGATGGGATCTCGCAGATACAGAAGGTTACGGTGGCAGAAATATTTTTTCGGTGGCTCCCTGGATGTTTTCGAGGTATGTAGGCTTATATAGGAGGAAGAAGTACGTCGGTGGCTGCCCGAGGGGCCCACGAGACAGGGGGCGCGCCCTATAGGGGGGCGCCCTACCCTCTCGTGGCCACCTCGGCTGCTTATTGACTTGCACTCCAAGTCCTCTGGATCACGTTCGTTCCAAAAATCACGCTTCCAAAGGTTTCATTCCGTTTGGCCTCTGTTTGATATTCCTTTTCTTCAAAATACTGAAATAGGAAAAATAAACAACAATACGGGCTGGGCCTCCGGTTAGTAGGTTAGTCCCAAAAATGATAATAATGTGTAAAATAAATCCCATAAACATCCAAACAGGTAATATAATAGCATGGAACAATCAAAAATTATAGATACGTTGGAGACGTATCAAGCATCCCCAAGCTTAATTCCTGCTCGTCCTCAAGTAGGTAAATGAAAAAAATAGAATTTTTGATGTGGAATGCTACCTAGCGTAATTCTCAATGTAATTTTCTCTATTGTGGCATGAATGTTCCGATCCAAATGATTCAACATAAAAGCTTACAAAACATAAAAATAATAATGCTTCAAAGCATACTAACAAATAATCATGTCCTATGAAAATAGCATAGCCAAATAAAGCTTATCCCTACAAAATCATATAGTTAGGCCATGCTTCATTTTCATTACACAAAATACTCCCATCATGCACAACCCCGATGACGAGCCGAGCAATTGGTTCATACTTTTTAACGCGCTTCAGCTTTTTTCAACTCTTATGCAATACATGAGCACAAGCCATGGACATAGCACTATGGTGGTCTATTGTGGTGGTTGTGAGGACAAAAAGAGGGAGAAGATAGTCTCACATCAACTAGGTGTATCAACGGGCTATAGAGATGTCCATCAATAGATATCAATGTGAGTGAGTAGGGATTGCCATGCAACGGATGCACTAGAGCTATAAATGTATAAAAGCTCAACAAAAGAAACTAAATGGGTGTGCATCCAACTTGCTTGCTCACGAAGACCTAGGGCACTTTGAGGAAGCCCATCATTGGAATATACAAGCCAAGTTCTATAATGAAAAATACCACTAGTATATGAAAGTGACAACATAGGAGACTCTCTATCATGAAGATCATGGTGCTACTTTGAAG
>NW_025249074.1:0-2274 GCF_018294505.1 Triticum aestivum | reverse complement strand
CAATCCTTCTTGCCCTATTATTCTCGGTAGACCTTTCCTTAGAACAGTTGGTGCAATTATTGATATGAAGGAAGGGAATATTAGATTTCAATTTCCATTAAAAAGGGGCATGGAACACTTCCCTAGAAAGAAAATAAAATTACCATATGAATCTATCATGAGAGCCACTTATGGATTGCCTACCAAAGATGGCAATACCTAGATCTATTCTTGCTTGTTATGCCTAGCTAGGGGCGTTAAACGATAGCGCTTGTTGGGAGGCAACCCAATTTTATTTTTATTCCTTGCTTTTTGTTCCTGTTTGGTAATAAATAAATTATTTACCCTATGTTTCGGTTGTGTTTTTTTTGTGTTTAATTATTGTTTGTGCCAAGTAGAACTGTTGGGAAGACTTGGGGAAAGTCTTGTTGAACTTGCTGTAAAAAACAGAAACTTTAGCGCTCACAAGAACTGCTCTAATTTTTATTTGGAGAGTGATATTTAGTTAATTCTTTTTGAAAATGATTAATAGATAAATTCCTCACGTCCAGCAATTTATTTTAGAATTTTTTGGGTTCCAGATCTTGCGCTAGCTACAGATTACTACAGACTGTTCTGTTTTTGACAGATTCTGTTTTTCATGTGTTGTTTGCTTATTTTGATGAATCTATGGCTAGTAAAATAGTTTATAAATCATAGAGAAGTTGTAATACAGTAGATTTGACACCAATATAAATAAAGAATGAGTTCATTACAGTAACATGAAGTGGTATTTTGTTTTCTTTCGCTAACGGAGCTCACGAGATTTTCTACTTTAAGTTTTATGTTGTAAAGTTTTCAAGTTTTGGGTAAAGATTTGATGGATTATGGAACAGGGAGTGGCAAGAGCCTAAGCTTGGGGATGCCCATGGCACCCCCAATATAATCTAAGGACACCAAAAAGTCAAACCTTGGGGATGCCCCGGAAGGCATCCCCTCTTTCGTCTACTTCCATCGGTAACTTTACTTGGAGCTATATTTTTATTCACCACATGATATGTGTTTTGCTTGGAGCGTCTTTTATGATTTGAGTATTTGCTTGTTAGTCTACCACAATCATACTTGCTGTACACACCTTTTAAGAGAGCCATACATAATTTGGAATTTGATAGAATACTCTATGTGCTTCACTTATATCTTTTGAGCTCTATAGTTTTACTCTAGTGCTTCACTTATATCTTTTGAGTTTTATAGTTTTGCTCTAGTGCTTCACTTATATCTTTTAGAGCACGGTGGTGGATTTGTTTTATAGAAACTATTGATCTCTCATGTTTCACTTAGATTATTTTGAGATTCTTAATAGCATGGTAATTTGCGTAATAATAATATGCTTGGTATTCAAGATTTGTAAAACTTTCTTTTGAGTGCGTTGAATACGAAGAAAAAAATTGATGCTTGATAATTGTTTTGAGATATGAGGATGGTGATATTAGAGTCATGCTAGTTGAGTAGTTGTGAATTTGAGAAATGCTTGTGTTAAAGTTTGTGATTCTCGTAGCACGCACGTATGGTGAACCGTTATGTGATGAAGTTGGAGCATGATTTATTTATTGATTGTCTTCCTTACGAGTGGCGGTCGGGGACGAGCGATGGTCTTTTCCTACCAATCTATCCCCCTAGGAGCATGCACATAATACTTTGCTTTGATAACTTCTTGATTTTTGCAATAAGTATATGAGTTCTTTATGACTAATGTTGAGTCCATGGATTATACGCACTTTCCTTCCTTCCACCATTGCTAGCCCCTCTAATACCGCGCACTTTTCGCCGATATCATACACCCACCAAATACCTTCCTCAAAACAGCCACCATACCTACCTATCATGGCATTGTTGGGGAACGTAGTAATTTCAAAAAAATTCATACGCACACGCAAGATCATGGTGATGCACAGCAACGAGAGGGGAGAGTGTTGTCTACGTACCCTCATAGACTAGAAGCGGAAGCGTTATAACAACGCGGTTGATGTATTCGTACGTCTTCACGGCCTGACCGATCAACCACCGAAACTACGGCACCTCCAAGTTTTTGCACACGTTCAGCTCGATGATGATCCTCGGACTCCGATCCAGCAAAGTGTCGGGGATGAGTTCCGTCAGCATGACAGCGTGGTGACGATCTTGATGTTCTACCGTCGCAGGGCTTCGCCTAAGCACCGCTACAATATTATCGAGGATTATGGTGGAGGGGGGCACCGCACACGGCTAAGAGATCAATGATCAATTGTTGTGTCTCTGGGGTGCCCCCCTGCCCCG
>NW_025249073.1:0-2274 GCF_018294505.1 Triticum aestivum | reverse complement strand
ATCTACAGAGGGGAGCCAGTCTTGATAAATTGAAGATATTTGGTCTCAAGAGTCATGATTGGCACATATGGATTGAGCGGGTAATGCCGGTGATGTTGCGTGGCTTCATCCCTGAGGATGAATGGCTAGTACTGGCAGAACTCAGCTATTTCTTCCGTGTTCTTTGTGCGAAAGAACTATCGCCTGGCGTGCTAGAAGAAATGGAAGAGTTGGCGCCGGAGTTGATCTGCAAGTTAGAGAAGATCTTTCCACCGGGCTTCTTTAATCCAATGCAACATTTGATTTTGCATCTCCTGACCGAGGCAAGATTGGGGGGGCCGTGCAAAATCGTTGGTGCTACCCAACTGAGAGGATGCAGAAGACGCTTCGACAAAAATGTAAAAATAAACGTAGAATTGAAGCATCGATGGCTGAGGCATTCATCACTGAGGAGGCGGCAAACTTCGTGACAGCACACTACGAAGCCAAAAATCGTCATTTGCATAATCCGAAGCCTCGGTACAATGCTGACGACCCTAAAAAGGGTGGATCCAACCTCAGCCTATTCAAAGGGAATCTCGCACCAGCCAGTGTTTCAAATCTAGTATCTTTGGATAACGAACAATGGCGGACCATCTCGTTGTATATCTTCAACAACCTGATAGAAGTGCGGCCGTACATCGAGTAAGTTCTCGGTACATAGTTTCACAACTTCTATTTCCTTTGAACTGCTCTTATTCCTGGATATTTCATACAGTCGATACGTCGCCTTATTCTCTTATGGAGCGGTGATCCAAAAGGATTCTGTCGAAGAGTATGAGCTTCTCGCAAAGCAAGGAGGCGGCTATCCCGGTTCCATCTCTTGGTTCAAACAAACGGTAATTTCTATTAGACTTTTAGGCTAATTTGTAGGCGGCTATCCCGGTTTCATTCGCTAATTTGTGCGTAATGCAACAATCCTTTCATATTAAACTTGTAGGCTAATTTAGAGTCTATGGACGCCGAATTGAGACAAGTCGCTAATGGTTTTGACTATAAGGTCCGTTCATTTGACAAATACGACATCAACGGGTATCGCTTTCGTACCTATGGCAAAGAGCTATCTATGGCCGACCGAAAGTCTACAAATTGTTGTGTATCTGCTATCGGCGAAGAAGGTACCGAGTATTATGGGAGAGTTGAAGCAATTTATGAACTTCTATTCTATGGTGAAAACCCACCGAATGTCGTAGTCTTCAAATGTTATTGGTTTCAGCCGAAGGAGACTAGAAGGACTCATGAACATATAGGGCTAGTTGAAATCAACCAAAGCACCCATTTAGATGTTCCTGATGTCTATATTACGGCTCAACAGGCGACCCAAGTATTCTATCTACCGTGGGCCTGCCAAACTAATCCAAATCTGAAAGGTTGGGATGTCGTTTATGAAGTGCCGCCACGTGCTAGACTATCTCCCCCAAAGGAAGAGGATTATGAACCTCACATTAACCCAGACACATATGAAGGAGAATTCTTCCAAGAGACACGTCTTTCCAAAAAGCGTTTCAAGAACCGCTATACTTCACCCCAAAACATTGAAGTAGACAGCGACAGTGAATCCGACATCACCCCAGAGGAGGAACAAGAAGAGCCGGAACAAGAAGAGGTTATTGCTGCGGATGACCTGTCATTGCTTGACCGATTACGTCAAGGTGGCCTTCCACATGTTGATGCCACTGAACCCTATGAGCCCGTCATTGATTATAGTGATGATGATGATTATGCATTTATTGATGATACTGATCAAGATTATTAGTAGTGTTAGGTATTAATTTTTTTTATGTTGTACTTGATGATGATACACTTAAGTGATACACATATTATTATTCATGTCGGTCTTTTTTATGTTGTACTAATTTCGTTTACTGTTTGTCATGGCAGGTGTTGAAAGATGGTGGGCGCTGGTCGGGAGCGCGCCAAGGCCCCTTCTTCGTCGGCGCGTGGTCTGAGGTCTTCCATTCCAGACGCACCTCTCCGCCGAGCGTTGCTGGACAGTATGGCCACACCGCCGGGCCCTTCTTCGTCGACCGCGGTGCCCAGCAGGGGACGAGGTAGGAAGAGAGGAGGTGGGGCACGTGGTCGCGGGAGAGGAGGTAGGGTGACTGCTACGGCGCCTTCCTCGCCGCCACCCCCAGCTGTTTCACCCGAGCACGTGACTGCTAGGGTGGACTCGTCCGAGGAGGAGGCTACACGGACTCCGGTCCACGAGCCTCCGGTCCACGGGTCTTGGGCCCATGAGCCTCGGGTCGACTGGCC
>NW_025249072.1:0-2274 GCF_018294505.1 Triticum aestivum | reverse complement strand
TCAACAGTTATAACAACAACCCGCAGGCACAAAAACTTCTAGAGCAGCTGGCTATACGCGATGACTCGAAGGGCAGGTTCACGCTACAGCAGGGCATCATCCGGTTCAGAAATAGAATTTGGCTGGGAGGGAGCACACACCTTCAGCAACGTATAATCCAAGCATTTCATGATAGCCCAGTGGGGTCACTCAGGGTTCCCAGTCACCTACAAGCGCATCTGGCGTCTCTTTGCGTGGCCCAAGATGAAAGTGCAAATCAAGCAATATGTGCAGTGTTGTGCCGTATGCCAGCAAGCGAAACCCGATCGAGCAGCCTCACCGGGACTCTTGCTACCCTTGCCAATTCCCAACAAACCCTGGGATATGATATCCATGGATTTTGTGGATGGCCTCCCACAATCCAGCCGGTTCAACTGCCTCCTGGTGATCGTGGACAAAAGAACCAAGTTCAGCTATTTCCTGCCTCTAGCGCACCCATATACAGCGGCATCTGTAGCTCAGATTTTCATCCAACAAGTCTACAAGATTCACGGTCTCCCTGGAGCAATAATATCATATCGTGACCCTGTTTTCACAAGCCATTTTTGGCAGGAACTATTCAAGGCCGCAGGCACTCAACTTCGTCTCAGCACAGCCAACCACCCGCAGACAGATGGTCAGACGGAACGGGTTAACCAGTGTGTGGAAACATTCTTGAGATGTTTTACTCAAGCTTGCCTGAGGCGGTTGAGTTTTTGGATCCCCCTAGCTCAATTCTGGTATAACAACTCCCATCACTCAGCTATAGGGATGACACCCTTTAAAGCCATGTTTGGGTACGAACCAAGGCACTGGGGGATCACGGCAGAGAACTCTTGCTCAGTGCCGGCTCTGCAGTCGTGGATTGAGGAAAGAGACATCATTCAGGACCTTTTACAGCAGCATTTGAACAGAGTGAGACAATTGATGAAGAACCAAGCAGATAAAAAGAGATCGTTTCGCTCGTTCGAGATTGGGGATCAGGTGTTCCTGAAGCTCCAGCCCTACATCCAGTCTTCTGTAGCCCCACGAGCGAACCACAAGCTGGCATACAAGTACTATGGACCTTTCCCAGTCATCGCAAAGATCAATGAAGTGGCTTATAAGCTCCAGCTGCCTCCGCAAGCGACAATTCACCCGGTGTTTCATGTCTCCCTGCTTCGTCGCGTTCTGAACTCGGGTACATCGGCCGAACCTCTTCTTCCGCATTGCTCTGATGAACTAGCTGTGCCTATGAAAATTATGCAGTCCCGTTGGAGGCAATCGAAGGGCAGGATGTGCGAGCAAGTTCGCGTCCGCTGGTCAAACTCCGAGGTGTTGGGGGACACTTGGGAGGACAAGGCTAGTCTCCAGCAGCGCTTCCCGCTCGCGGGGGCTTGGGGACAAGCCTCAGCTCAAGGAGGGGGGGGGGATGCCAGCGCCCCTGATAGGAGCGACCCACCAGTCAGCGTCAACGATCGCGTCGCCTCCGCGCCGCGCATACCCCGTCCCAAGAAGCCCAACCCCAGAGTCGTCGGGCCGACCTGGGTTAACTGAAGCCCAACCACCGATACTTAAGGGAGGAGGAGCAGCTGCACGAGTCATCCAGTGGATCACGGCAAGGCGGCTCGGCTCTTTTCCCCTTTCCCATTCCTGTCTCGCGACGAACCCTACAAACCAAATTCTTGTATCGTGCCTGTAATCACCACCAAACTTGTATCCGCCAGTGATTGCTACTAGTAATCGAGAGAGTATCCACCAGTACCCTTACAGACACAAAGTGACCTATGTTATTTAGCAAACAAGCGGTTAGCCTGGGGACCTCAAGAGAGGCCAGCATGTTCACTTTGTCAACCCAATCTATCACGGTGCACAGGTTCACACAGGGCCGACCCTTGGCGATGGAAAAAGGTGCGGTGACCTAGGTCCCAATACAACTACATACCTAAATAAATTACAAAAAATCTAACAACACTTGCACCATGGTGTATTTATTCAGTAGTTATTTATGGTTTAGTACATATATTTATAATCATTATATGTATCATGTAATCACATATACATGGTATATTAAAATTTTATTTTGTAATTAAAATTACATTTTTCATGTGTTACGTCTTTATTATGTTTTCGTGATATGTAATATATACTCAGTAAAGTATTTATGTTACTTTGATATAGTTCATTGTACTTCACTCGCACTAGGGCCTCCACAATGCTCGGGTCGGCCCTGGGTTCACATAACTCATGTCAAGATACTTGAGCAAAAAGAGTCGC
>NW_025249071.1:0-2274 GCF_018294505.1 Triticum aestivum | reverse complement strand
CGGTTTGTCCCATCTTTCTTCTTGACAAAGAGAGAAGGTGCTCCCCAAGGAGAGCAACTTGGGCGAATGAAACCACTTTGAAGAGATTTATCGATTTCCTCCTTAAGCTCAAGGAGTTCATGCGGCGGCATCTTGTAGGGTCTCTTGGCTATAGGAGTGGTGCCTGGTTTCAAGTCGATGACGAATTCGACAGCTCTAGCAGGGGGAATCCCTGGGAGTTCTTCAGGAAAGACGTCTAGGAATTCACGCACGACGGGAATGTTTTCAATGCCCTTGAGTGGTGCAACGTTCAATGCGTTTAAGGCATAAAGCCTGGCCTCGGCATTCCGAACCAGATGAGCATCATAGCTAATTATTTCATCAGAAGGGTGTAGCAGATGGACGGTCTTGGTGGCGCAAACGATAGAAGCAGTATGCGCCTTTAACCAATCCATTCCCAGAATGAGGTCAATGTTAGACGATTTCAGTATAATGGGCGAGGCACGAAACTCCAACCCTTCGATTTCCACAGGGACGTCAATGCCAACCATGGAGGTCTGACATTGTCCCGCGGGGTTTTTTACCACTACCGAAGTGTTCATCTGCTCAAATTTAACATCGTGCTTGTATGCAAAATCTTCTGACATGAATGAATGTGATGCACCTGTATCAAATAAAACGGATGCTGGTACTGAATTTACGAGGAGTGTACCCATCACAGTAGCAGGCTGGTCTTGAGCTTCATTCAGATCAATGTGGTTGGCATGAACACAGCCATAAGACTTGGCAATGTTGTTGCGGGCCTGGTTGTTCCCACGGCCAGTTGCTGGAAGGGCCAGTTGATTCTGTCTCTGGTTGCATTCCCTAGCACGGTGCCCTGGTTGTCCGCACCTGAAGCACAACCCATTCTCGGGGGTAGGAACATGAGCTTGGGGTGGTGGAGCTGGAAGCCTCGGCTGCCTAGTTGGAGCAGTCGGCAGACGAGGTGCAGCAAAAGACTGCCTTGGGGCAGGTGCAGTTGGACGGTACATGCTGTTCGGGATCCATATCTTACGCTTCTGCGAGGGCGGGCCCGAAGATGAGCCCGTGTCACGGTTGCGCCTTTGAGAGCTCTAGTGTTCTTGCAGACCAGTCTCGACATTGATGGCCTTGTTCACCAAGGTGGCGAAATCGGCAAAGTCATGCACTAGAAGTGTGAGCTTGATGTCAGCTTGAAGGCCTTCACGGAACTTCTCCTGTCTGCGAGCATCAGTTGCAATGTCTTCTTCAGCATAGCGGGATAAGTCCAGAAACTCCCGCTGATAAGCTTCAACAGTCTTGTTGCCTTGGGTGAGGTTGCGAAACTCACGATTCTTCCTGTCCATGATTCCCTGAGGAATGAAGCGGGCACGGAAGGCAGCCTGAAAGTCTGGCCAGGAGATGATTGTCCCAACTGGCAGAGTACGCCTATGGCTGTCCCACCATTGAGCTGCGGGTCCCTTCAGGAAGAAGGAAGCAAAAGTGACATAGCTAGCAGGGGCTACATCAGCAGACTCCATCTCATAGGTGATGTCACGGAGCCAGTCATCAGCATCCAGCGGCTGGGTTGAGCTGCGGTACACACTTGGGTTGAGGCGTATGAAATCCTGCAGAGTTGTTGTGTTTGGATGCTGGTTCATATTGGGGCGAGGAAACTGAGCCATCACGTTTTCCATGAACTGGCGATTCATCTCAAGCTGTTGGATCATACCAGCCATGTACTCAGGCGGTGGTGGGAAGTTGCCACCACGACCACGACCAGCTGGTCTAACCATCCCGTTAATATATAACAGGGGTAGTTCAGTATTGAGAATTTTGCATAGACAAGAGTCATTCATGATGAAACATGCATAATAAAAGGAGCACGACAGATACCACATAGATAGTCGGCATAACTTACAAAAGGGGTCGGACATAGAGTTCAGTACACAGAGTTCAGTACATAGATTAAGTCATCATAGGCGGCACGCAGGCTCGCGAGTGCATCTAAGACTAATGAACAAGACTACATCAGTCCCAGGAGGTACTGTGAAGGTAGCTGTAACCTGACAGCTGGTAGTGAGGCAACGGATAGTCCTCCACGTCAGTGGCCTGGGGGCCGCGGATACTCTGGTGTAGAACCCGACGCTCAGGTGGCAGAAGAGGACCAAGTGCGGGAGAGTAGCCTCCCACCTCTGGCCATCCGACACCGTGGGGCATCACGGTCCTGGCTGGGTAGATCGCAGAACGCGGCAGCTGTCCAGACCGGACAAAGGGGTGCAACCGCGTCAGAGCCCT
>NW_025249070.1:0-2275 GCF_018294505.1 Triticum aestivum | reverse complement strand
CATAGTTGGATTATTTCCAACATGAAACATTTTAGTTTGGAGATATTTGAGCATTTAAATATTTTATATTATTTTAAATGCCCAAATTCAAATAGTTATGATTTAATTCAAAACCCTAGGATGGCCTAGGAAAATGTGCACCACTTTTGGCAGAGGTTCTGAACCAAGACAAAAATGATGGGCATTTTAGAAGGGCATTTCAGGTTCATTGAAAATTATTTTAGTAAACCCTAGTTGGTTTCAGAGGGGACTGGGGGTTCTGTCATCCCCATTTCAAGTTTCTGATGAAAGAGTAAACATGATGCAACACTCTAATGCATGACTAGCTAGGGTGTGACAACTCACCCCCACTCAAAAGAATCTCGTCCCGAGATTTGGGTTCCTCCGAGAAGAAGGCGGGATATTCAAGTCGAAGACGATCCTCCCTTTCCCAAGTTGCTTCATCTTCAGAATGGTGCGACCATTGAACCTTGAGAAACTTGATATTATGACGTCGCGTGGTACGTTCGGCTTGGTCGAGGATACGAATGGGGTACTCTCGATATGTAAGATTATCTTGGAGATCAAGCGTTTCGTGGTCCACTTCACGGATAGGATCCGAGAAGCAACGCCTGAGTTGAGAAACGTGGAAGACATCGTGAACTCTGGAGAGATGCGGAGGTAGTTCCAACTGGTAGGCAACTTCTCCTCGTTTGGCAAGAATGCGAAAAGGTCCAATGTAACGAGGAGCCAATTTGCCTTTGATACCGAAACGATGGGTTCCCTTCAGGGGGGTGACCCGAAGATAAGCCTTCTCGTCAACCTCGAATGTCATAGCCTTATGTTTTCGGTCATATTGACTCTTTTGACGAGATTGGGCTGTTTTCAACTTCTCACGAACGATACGAACTTGTTCTTCTGCTTCCTGAATCATATCCGGGCCAAAGAATTGTCTTTCCCCGGTTTCTGACCAGTTAAGGGGTGCTCGACATCGCCGTCCATAGAGAACTTCAAAAGGGGCTTTACCCAAGCTAGATTGATAGCTGTTGTTGTAAGCGAATTCGGCAAATGGAAGGCACTTCTCCCAGTCCATTCCGAAAGAGATAACAGAGGCTCGAAGCATGTCTTCTAGAATTTGGTTGACGCGTTCCACTTGACCACTTGACTGAGGGTGGAAAGCGGTGCTAAAGGAGAGACGAGTTCCCATAGCATTTTGGAAACTTTCCCAAAATCGAGAGGTGAAAAGACTTCCTCGATCCGAATTGATTTCCAAAGGAACACCATGGAGGGACACTATTCGGGAGATGTATAAGTCTGCCAGCTGGCTAGCGGTTATACTCTCACGAACAGGTAAGAAATGAGCTACTTTGGAAAGACGATCGACCACGACGAAAATAGCATTATTCCCTCTTTTGGTCCTGGGAAAACCGGTAATGAAATCCATACCAATTTTATCCCATTTCCTTTCAGGAATAGCTAAGGGTTGAAGGGTGCCAGCAGGCCGTTGATGCTCTGCTTTTACACGACGACAGATGTCGCAATTAGCAATATACTGAGCGATTTCTCTCTTCATCCTAGTCCACCAGAACCTCTGGCGTAGGTCCTGATACATCTTAGTACTACCGGGATGAATGGTGAGAGGAGATTCATGAGCTTCCTTAAGGATCAATCGCCTCAGATTGCGCACCTTGGGAACCACTAGTCGATCCCCGAAGTATACGACTCCTTGATCATTAACGGAGAAACAATTCGCAATTCCTTTCTGAATGTTTCTCTTGATGCGGGAGATTCCCGGATCTACCTTCTGCGCTTTGATAATTTGATCCGTAAGGGTAGGTTTTGCCACCAAGGTGGAGAGAAAACCTTGAGGTACAATGTGAAGGTTAAGCTTCCGAAATTCCTCATGGAGAAGCGGTTGACTTTGTTGTAACATCAGGTTGTTACAATAAGATTTACGACTTAGCGCATCAGCCATGACGTTGGCTTTCCCTGGGGTGTAGGTTATTCCTAAGTCGAAGTCTGTGATCAATTCAACCCAACGTCTTTGCCTGAGATTCAGATCCGGTTGGGTGAAGATGTACTTCAGACTTTGGTGATCAGTGAATATTTCGCAACGATTACCGAGGAGGTAATGTCGCCAGGTCTTAAGTGCATAGACTACGGCTGCAAGTTCTAGATCATGAGTAGGATAATTCTCCTCATGTGGGTGCAATTGCCGTGAAGCGTAAGCAATTACGTGTCGATCTTGCATGAGAATGCAACCTAGTCCTTGTCGCGAGGCGTCGCAGTAGATAAC
>NW_025249069.1:0-2275 GCF_018294505.1 Triticum aestivum | reverse complement strand
GAGAAAAAAAGAGAGAAGAAAAAAAATTGGATCTATCTAGAATCAATCTCGTACCTGAATTCGGATTGGAATCTGTTTTGCGCACTGTTCAGTAAAACAGGTGTATCTTCCTCATACGAAGTCCGTTTTGGCTCCGTGAGTACTCAAATTGAAGCTAGCGACGAGCCGCATCTAAATATTTGCAGAAGCTAGTTCAATATTTGACACCTCAAAATCGGCTTCTAAATAGGTCTTTTTTCCCTCCGAAGTTCATGAACACAGCTTGTTCCAATTTTTCAGGCCAGTTTTAGAATTCTTTGACTCCTCATATCAACTCGGAATTGAGTGATTCTTTTTGCATTGGAAAGCTTGAGTTAATAGCATTATTTGAAAGAATTTATTAGAAAATTGTCTCAAACTTTTCAAGAGGAAAGTTGGAGAGAGAGTTGTTGTATATCCTGCTTCGCAGTTGTTTTTCATCATTATCTTCACTGCCGTTGTGATCTTCACTTATATCTTGCTGTCAAGAGCTACTTAGTATCCTTCATTGATGCTAGTTGTGCTACGCCGTGACCTCATTAGTGTTCTAGGCTCGCGTCTCTAGTACGGTCTAGCCTAGGACCAGCACAGTACCGTCGTTGAGCGTTTATTCAACATTGCATCTTTGAATTGATTATTGCTAATCTTTTGCTACCATATATAGCCAACCCAGCTCCACATATTTCTACACCGTGTATAAGTACGCTCCCCTGGCAATCGCTTTACTCAATATTCGGAGTTACTTGACACTGCTGGTTGCCGATCACCGCCTGTTGCATGGTAAGAACTTGTAAGACATTGATATTTGCTTTACTGTGAGCGTTTTACCACCACATCCTGGTAGTTATAGGAACATTATTTTTGGGTTTTGTTTCTTGTTCTACTAATCATGACAGGATCCAGAGTCAATTCATGGGCTTTGTCGATCGCGGGAGACGTGCCACCACCTTTGCAAATACCACAACCGTCACGAGAGGTGCACAAACATCCAAATGCACATGATCAGGTTAATGTATCTATACCATCATTTAATGGCTGTTTTAAACCTGCTTTATATATTGAATGGGAGTTCGACATAAAAAATATATTTGCTTCCCATAATTTCAATGAACATAAAAAGGTTAAGCTTGCGGTTGGTTCTTTCACTGGTTATGCTTTGGTTTGGTGGAGTGAATATTGTCGGTTACACCCTGATTATATACCTACTACTTGGGATGATTTGAAACTTGCCATGCGACATACTTTCGTCCCTACTTATTATACTCGTGACATGATTAACAAGTTGCAACACTTAAAACAAGGTAGTGAAACTGTAACAAAATATTATGATGATTTACAAACTACCTTGTTGCATTCCTCTTTAGAAGAAAGTGAAGATGATTTTATGGATAGATTTTGGGGAGGATTAAACCGTGATATTCAAGAGATACTAATTCATGAAGAGTGTTATCCTATGGACCATTTGTTTCATCTTGCTTGCAAAGCTGAACAGGAAATAAAACGACGTGTTGGCCACGAGGAGAACAAGCGCACGGTGCACATTCCAAGAGTTGATATGATTGTTCCTTCAACTACTAAGCATACTATGACAACCACATCCGTTGTTGTCAGGACTACATCACCTCCACCATGTGACACATCGCCCCCGAGAGTGGCTACATCATCTGAGTTGATCATAAGAGGTAATGACAAAGGTACTGATCTTCCATCTCTATATGAGAATGATGAATGCCTTGTCAATTTGAACGCACCATCTGATGAGCTACCCACTACTTTGATCACACCACCTATTTTAGAGGACTACGTTGATAATTTGACTTTGCCATGTGATCAAACAACTGAAATACCAACAATTTTGAGTGCACCCATTGAATTAACTATTGATGCAAAAGAACCAATGTTTAATCATTTTGATATGAACTCTAATCTTGGTGATGATTCTGTGTTGAATGACTTATTGCATGTTTGCTTATTTAAGCATGTTGTAGCATGTAAATTTGATGCAAGTAAGGTTTATTCACCAATGTTGGGATGGTTTAATGATGAACATTGTCAATCTTTTGAAATGAATAAGAGCTTCACTTATATGTGCAAACTGAGTTGCAATATTTTCATGCCTTCTACTTCTTGTGCTATTTTTTTGGCTTTAGATTTTATGAACTATGCAAGTTACTCATCTATTCATGTGTCATATATGCAAAAATCAAGGGAAGTAAAAATGGATGACATATACATATACAACATGTACACCTTGTCT